>NW_027530545.1:15458155-15478029 GCF_008692635.1 Crocuta crocuta | reverse complement strand
TTTTTTTCCTTTTAATTTTTTTTTTTTTTTTTTTTTAATAAGACTGTCCTAGCCAAGAACCTAGAAGGTTAGGGATAAAATTATTTTCTTTTCCTTACACAGACAGCAAGAGAGTAATGAAGATAAGAATGCTAAGGTAATTCCTTCTGAAGGATGAAATTGGAAGACATTGAGAATTTATCGGATATTATTTGCAGAAGAGAAAGAAGAGTCAAAAGGTAATGCACATTTTTCCTGAGTTTGTTCACAGGACGTGGGATCTAGTGATTCAAGCATGGAAGTCAGAATGTGAATGGATTTTTGTGGCATGTGATACCTTGGGTTCTAGGTACACTGACATGGCGGCTCTGCTGGTTGTCAAGCAAGGTGGCCAAGAAACAAGTACAAGTAATTAGAACCGTGGGTAGGAAGGCTGAGCCACCAGTTTAAATGTGACAAAGGCAACTTCAGAATGAGTCAGGTTGTCAACACTTCCATGCACATGACTAAAAAAAAAAAAAAAAAGGACTGGAACAGGGAATGACTATGTGAGAGGTTCTGGCACTACTATAAAGGGGGTATTTTCAAAATGTTTCATGTCCCTCCAACTCGCTGCATAAACAGCTGCCATATCTTTTCATAAAGAAGAGATGGCTGGCTGAGGACAGTGGGGTCACCAGGACTCCATCTGCAGCACAGTGGAGCCTACCTTCTGACACTCCCCACCAAACTTAACATTTGGTAGGAAGAAATGGCTCATCCAGTGTTGATTTGGAGATTTTCTCTTAATTAAGTATTTCAGTGTAGAGTACATAAAACCCAGAGATTCCGATCTGGGAGCCTTGAAGGCGGGCAGTCATCCACCTGAACTCTGCTCTCTGGGTTCCATCAGGGGAGGCCACATTTGCAACGGAAGTTCTTCTATCTGACCCCATTAGCATTATCTATCTAGATCCGGCATCAATAAATTATTATTTTAGTCTCCTGGAGAATGCATACTCTAGTCCATTTCAATTCCAGTAGAGTTAGACTTCGGCCTTTTTTAGTCCCTGAAACTCTATTACCTTAATTGTCTCACTCTGCCTTACTTGTTATGATGTTCAAGATGGAGAGTGGGTGCTGTGATGCAAATGGATGCAGCATTATCTCTCCATTTTCCCACTCAGCATCCCATGACTCTTCTCCTCCTCCCTTTTCTGTCTTTGAATGCAATTTATTGTAAGTACCCTGAAGAGATGCTTCAAGTTGATACTAACTAGTTCTGATCTTTCCCATCCCCCTGCACAAGCTCTGTAGGAAAACTCCAGTTGCAAAATAGCAAATAAACACTACCAAATCTCGCAGGGAAGCTAAATAAATGATCGGATGCTCAGGCAGCAAACTAAATTATCAGAATCCTCTCAGGCATATGTCTGACTTTGGCAATCTTCCTATTCCTCTGACTCTCCTATTGAACTGACCTCTGGACACCAAGTCAAATTTAGAAATCTTTTCACACAGAGACAGGATCGGTCATTATAACTGGAAATCCAAACTTGGATTACCAGAGAAACTGAAAAAATGCCACTCATCACTCAATTACAAGTTTAAGTGCTATGCAGACACCCTCAGGATTCAAGATCAGCAGCTCTTCTCAAATTAGAATTGACAATGTCTTCATTGCTGTATTTGAGTTTACCACTTTGGGGTACTGGGTTATAGAATGGAATTATTGAGAAGGTAAAAAGATTAAAGCAATTGAGATGGAACAGAGGGCAAGGTTTATGTATGGAAAGGCATGACTCTTTGAAAACAAACAGAAGATCTGTGTTTACTGACAGCTGTGAGATATGTACATTTGAAAGGTTGATTAAGGTGTGGAGGGCATCTGAAAACAGTTCTTTCATAATTCAAGCTAAAATTGTAAAAGCCAGCAAATAGAAAAGAAGCATTCTAATGGGACCAATGCATGTAAGTCACCAACATGCATTAATGAAAATAGACTTAAACCAACATAGAGTATTTCTGCTGTTTTAGACTCAACCATATGTTTCCAACACTTTATAATAATAACATTCCCCACCCCTTCAGCAGTGGATTGGAGCAAATTGTGTAGAATTGTTCCCTAAGTGAACAGTCCTCAGGAAACGGAAGAGTTGTTCAAATCTCACATGGCAATCCATGAAACAAATTCCTTTATGAGAAAATTTTGGAAACATGATGAATGGAACATTTTCACTATCTCTTGCATCACTTGAGTTGAAGCCTCTCTATCTTTTATTCTTAATTGGCCGTAATAACCTGGACCAGCCACAACCAATTCTTGATTTGAAAGCAAAAAACAAAAGCCAAACAAACAAAATTTACTGAAAGCAAATGAAAGTTCTCTTTGAGGAGGGAAAAAAAAAAACCCAACCTCACAAAACCATTGTGGAACATGAAATTATAAATAAAAATCTTTTTAATTTGTCTTGGATGTTGAATTGGGGGTAGTGCAGCAAGTGGAGTTTGTGTGCTTTGCAAGCAGTTTCTGAAAATGACAATGCCAGGCCTATTTAACTCTTATAATTACCTGTCACTGTTCTTCCGGGGACTGGCTGGAGACAAGAGAGCTGCTCTCCTGGCAGTGCAGTGCTGACTGAGAGATAAAAATCGGGGACATGCCTGAGGCTTGCTCATCCTGACTATGCTGTGTGGGGAGATACCTTCGTTGACATAGTCTCCCGATACATAAAGCAGTTAAGGCGCCTCAAGCAACAGCACCTATGCTCCAGGGTCAAAAGAAAGTGTCAGATGAGCTTGGTGACACTGCCAAGAAATCAGAGCCACTTCTATATTTAAATCCACTGGTTTGTTTTTAAACTATAAATCTCTGAAGTGGTGTCAGTTTGATTTACTGATTTGTGTAAATTATCTTTTTGTTGTAATGGCCAGTGTTACTTTAGATTTAGAAACTCCTCATGCCACCCTGCTTTCACCCTAGACTGCCAACCCAGTAGCCTCATGGGGAAGCCGAGAGATTTCTTGGAGCGCTATATCTCATTCCTTAGACATCTTTGGCTGTTTTCATGGCTCAACCATAGGTCCAAATTTTGGTCTCGAAAACATTTACTTTTAAAAGATAACACTAATGCAAACAGAAGGTGATCTGAGAGGGGCTCCTGGGTGATTCAGTCGGTTAAGTGTCTGACTCTTGATTTCTACTCAGGGCATGATCTCAAGGTCGTGATCTCAGGGTCATGAGATGTAGCTCTGCATCGAGCTCAGCCTGCTTAAGATTCACTCTCACCCTCTCTCTCTGCCTCTCTCCGTCACACACACTCTCTCTCTAAAATTAAAACAAACAAAACAAAACATAAAAGAAGGTGATCTGAGGGTGTTCAGAGCTATCTATCCAAGCCCACTGAACTTACCCTTATGACATGAATTAGGTAAAAGACTCTAACCCAAGAAGCCAGAAGATTTGATTTTAGTATATGCTTTCCATCTTAATAGGATGAGTTCAGAAAAAAGAAACAATCCCTCTGTTTCTTCATTTATGAAACATGAAATGTTATCTTTTGTCTCTGTGTTTCTGAAGTTGTCTGCCAAGCATAAATGAATTACTATAAGTGAAATCATATTTTGATCTCTAAAACACTATGCAACCTATAATGTGACAATAATGGCAGAGATATATACTGCTTCCCGGCAAACAGAAAGAGCCAAGATAACAGGGAAACCTACATTGTTGTGCTGTCATGCTGTTTTGCCATTTGGATAGATTTACCTTTTATTTCTAACTAGAAGGTTACAGTGGATTGTTTTTGTAAGTGGTTGTGAAATAATCAATTTAATACACAACTAGCTGATAGCATTTATGTGTGTTCATTCATATATTCAGTTATTTATTTGTTTTCTGGTGTATTTTTAACCCTCAGGGGACCTCATATCCCTTGTTCAAGTCCTTCTCACACCATGCCAGGTCCTTGTTAAAGATTACATAAAATTTAGCTTCTGAATAAAGACATAAGCTACCTAGACAGAAGAATAGATAAGAGGTCTATTGATTATACTAAATGATAGTCCTTTCATAAAAGGAGCTTGCAATACATTATAAGGAAATGGGATTCATAGAGTTTCATTTTAAAGCTGTGTCTTTAGAAGAATTAATAAAAGAAGGCATGTCAACACACAGACTGAGACATAGGTACAAAGAAGGGTGGGCCATATATTGGCTTGTTTTCCATCATGTGTCTATTTGGTTTTGTATTTGGGCCTTCATCTAATTTGGATATGACTTTGCTTTGCATTGAACTGATATGGAACATATCGTTATAATAAATACACTGAAACAATTAGGCTGCAAAGCTTCAGATTCCTAGGAAGCTGTTGGGGTGGCCCTGCTACAGCTGGGATTTCTGTAGGTAAGTGATCCCACCATACTTTTCTTTCACAAGCATGGGCTGGTGAAACTATAAGTTAGTGGGTTCAGAAGATCAGCATATTTTCAGAAAAATGGAATATAGATAGTTCTGCTGAAGGAAAATGAACTTCTGAGCCAAATTAATTACTGTCCATAAAGTATTGACATGGTTGAAACTTAACAAGGGTATACAACTTGATCAGAATTCATATTGGCTTCTTAAAGAGTTGTGTGCATTTTTATTGTACACTAGAGGTACAATGAAACCATAGCCTAGAAATTACTAGAATACAAGCAATTAAGCAGCCTGAAAATAAGATGACCACTATAACAGAAATTTATTGAGTAAGATGGAAGGGAAGAAAAAAACTTCCCTTTGGTTTAACCCTAGATCATTATGTCAGCAACATGAAATGACTGAAAGCTGGAATTAGAAGGACTAGGTTAAATACAAGTGATGCTCATCACACAGGATGGGTGTAACATTCTTCAGAAATCACAGCCAAACTCTAATACTTCAGATTCCGTGTACCAGTGATGGTGATATAGCTCAGCTCCATTTAAGGGAATGTTTTGAGACTGATGCTCATACAGGGGTAGAGGGAGTTAATAGTGGCCCTTCTGGAAACAAGATACACAAGGGGTATTGACAATAAGAATTATCTTTTACTTAATCTATTGATAAAATAATTAATTAATTATTAATTAATACCCCCCTCCCAATTAAGTCTTCTTATAGAGTAAGTAATTAGCTTAAGGATAACTCTCTCTTAAAATGTGGGTATAAGTATATTACATCTGATGTTGAAAACCAGACCTGCCATACTAGGGTATCAGTAAAGCTCTACCTTTGTGCGGGTTTCACTGTATACCCTATAATCTGCATCACCCACTAATATAGACCAGAATTCATAGTCAAGTGGGATAGGTAAAAATATCTATTGAACTCTCCAAGTACTGACTTAAACTTTGCTGAACTACATTGACTTTCTAGCACTTAGTATGGTGGTAGATATTCAATATGTATTTCCAGAATCGATATCTTACCTTGGTCTACATCTGAACTTCAGACTAATCGTTTTACATTTTGTTGCTTTGCATAGGCATGGATATATCAATCAGAAAGTAGTTTTACTACAACAGCGAGGATGTGTTTGAAATTGAGGCTTTAAAACACAAAAGTTTTATGACCCTCAAAATCATATTCGTGAATTGTTTCTGATGTCCTACCAGGTATTTCCACTTCTTTTTGCTATATCAGAGTCTGGGCAACATAGAACAGGTCGGTTGTTTCACTTCGCTTGAATGTGATAATGATGTGCAAAAGGCTCTCTGCCTATGAACACCTGTAAATGATTGATGCAGTTGCATGGGGGACAATTGATTGTTGTCATTTCCTAGACTGAGTGTTAGCTGGACGATGTCTCTATTCCCTCCTATCAAATGATCCCTCAGCTGCTGCAGCTGGGGTTAAAATCAGTTTCTTTGCAAACAAATGTTCCATTTCGAGGATATTGCTGTTTATTGATTTTTGTATGCTTTACGTGTTGATTATAATAGAAAAATCCTAGTGTCAAATGATACTAGGAATAAGAAATAGAGCTTACGACATATTTCTTTTCTTCATACAACATATATGCCTTTCTCTGGCACCTCTTACTCATTTTGCAAAAGACTTTTATTCTCCCACTGAAGCATATTCTTATGTGACTATTCTCTTTATTGCAGTTGCTTGTTTTCAGTTTGCCACGAATGGGAAGTCATCATGCTGATAGGTAGGTATTACTTTGCTCATGAATAGGGTTACTGTGTGAGGAGGATAGAGTAAAGAGAATGCAGCAACAAGAGGGAAAAATGCTTTCTATATATGTTTTCATTTTCTCTGCTGATTACTTCCAAAGCCTCTGAGCTCACATTATGACCTCTGATTTAGGCATGTTTTTGCGGCTCTGCATTGATCGAGAGACACTCCTGCGTTGGGTTGACTTTTCTTCCAGCTGAGAATGTAAAGCACAGCAGCACAATAGAATAGAATTGGAATTAAGGAGCATGCAAATTGTGGAAGTCAGGTCCATGGGCAGACAATAGCCCTTCACTCTGGCTGTAGTTGATAACCTAGTGAAGGAAGGCTGTCGCTTGATTGGATTAAACCTGCTATTGCACAGGCATAAAAGGCCAAAATTAAACAGAATTGTTTCTGAAACAAAGGGAGAGTTTCTGAAAATAGCTAGAGAAAGGGCACATTTTCTCCAAAACCTTCTACAATGGGAAGAACGGCTCTCAAAAGAGCTTGCAGAGTCATTAGAATATATATTTAGAAATAGATTTGTTCTTTGACCAAGGATAAGTTAATGAAGAAAACTTTGGTCAAACAATGGAGATAATGTTCCACAAGGGAAACAAACACGGTTCTATAAGGGAAGGGAGCTTGATTAGTTAGCAACCTGAAGAACTGAAATACCATGAGAAGTTCTGTTACTGGTTCCCAAGGATATTTTTAAATTCACCATGGTAAAGCCTTTTGGCTTGGGCTTGATTCATACATTCTCTTGGAGCTTAGACATTTTGCAAGGTCCTTGAAAACAGGTGTGGACTTACGGAAGAAGAGAGAGATTGCCAGGGGAGGATACATTGAAGATTGGCTGAGTAGAATGAAACTTTAAGAGCCAGTAATAAATGCTATGAAGATGACCTATGACTCATTTCATTCAATTATTTGTTTTTTTAGATTAGTAATGCCTTAAATATTTAGCATTATTATACACTTCACACATGTTACTGTCCTTACAACAGAATCATATGTAGCTACTATTGTTTCCATTTTACACATTAGGATTCTGATAAGATCTGATTAGATCTTAATTCAATAGTTTATATAAGATTTCACAGCTACTAAAGGTCAGAGATAAAGGCGAATACTGGAACACCCATATTCTTGATCACTGCACTATTATTTCCCAAAATGAGGTCTGCAGAACTGAATCCTTACAAGTAGTCTGCACAAATATCTCTAACAAATTAAAGAATGCCTGTAAGCTATAACCTGTATAACCTGTATTGCACCCCACCTCCCATCTTGGGATATTTATTAAAACTGGAATTTCTGAAGATAAAAAATCTATTACACTTTTTAGAAATCCAACATGTCCCCAATATAATTGATGATAAAACTCGTCTTTTCTCTATAGCACCAGCCTGAAGCATCCTCATTTTCCTATGCTGTTTGTTAATGATTCCCTGTTTACATTTTTTTAAATGCTTATTTATTTTTGAGAGAGAGACAGAGACAGAGCACGAGTGAGGAAGGGTCAGAGAGGGAGACACAGAATCGGAAGCAGGCTCCAGGCTCTGAGCTGTCGGCAGAGAGCCCAACACAGGGTTCGAACTCAAAAACTGTGAGATCATGACCTGAGCTGAAGTTGACACATAACCCACTGAGCCACCCAGACACCCCAATGATTCCTTGTTTAAGGAAAGACATATCATGCTCCTACCAAGTCAAAGGCACTGTGTAAGGCTTTGTTCAAAAATGTACCCTCTGCCCTTGAAAAGTGTACGACCATGTAAAGGGGTTAAGGTTGTAGAAGAAAAGTGCTCAAATATCTGTAATGATGATTGCAGTTGAGTAGAGAAAAGCTAATAGCCATGGAAGAAATGATGAACATGAGCATTGGGTGTTATATGGAAACCAACTTGACAATAAACTATATATAAAATGACTATATATATAAGACAATAAACTATATATAAATAAAAAGAAAGAAATGATGAGCGGGCAGTTCAGCGATTTTGAGGGGTTATTGTCAATTGTTGATATCAGGTGACTAATACTTTGTGCACAAATGTCAATGCAGTATCTGTAGCATATTTTAATTGCTAATAACTTTGATATCTCCTAATAAAGAGAAAATCACTTAAATTTTGTTCAATCAAATGGTTTATGACTAGTAATGAAGCATGATGATTATATGGTATCCAATCAAAGATTAATGTTGGGAATATGATTGCAACTATTAATGTGTTAGATCCAAATCATGAGATGTATGTTGAATATGGTAGTGCTTTCCTATGGCTTTAATAAAGATATTTTTCTCTTTATGTTGATAATAAATATATTGATATATGTATAAATATATTGATAATAATTTCAAGCTATTTGATTTACGAATCCCAGAAAACTCTTAAGCCCTTGCATTCTACTAAAAATATGTGTGTATGTTGATCTGAAGAAGTACTGGAAAGTATACATACTTGAATTCTACTAGATAATACTAAGTACTGTGATTATCAGAACTTAGACCCACATATTAAAAATTACATATATATGTAATTTTATATATACATAAATATTACATATATATGTAATTTTATACATATACATAAAATTTGTCATTCAGGTCAAATAGATTGATAATTGAAAACCAGAACCCTAAAGAAGTGAACTAATTCAGGTATTGAGCAAAATGTGACTCCCCAAATAAAACTTAAATCATGAAATGGGAAAAGGAATTGGGTGAGTCAGATGATATATAACAGAGCAGAATTCTTCAACAAGTCTTGAACATTCATATCCTAAGAATCAGGTTTTGTCAAAATCTGAGAATAATTAGCAGCGCCAGGCAAGGTGAGTTTTAGAATTTTGCAGTGTACTGAACACACACACACACACACACACACACACACACACACACACAAACTCATAGGAACAGAAATAAATTAAAGGTGGGCGTTGTTATTTTTTGAAGACTAGATATCCTCTCTCTGAGGACATACCTTTACCAGTCTTCAGAACTGGATATCTATCTGTTAAGTGACAATTGCTGAAAATTCAGGTTTTAGATGGGGAAATTCTGAGATGGTCAGTGTATGGAATGCATCTCATTGACTTTTGAACTATTGGTTTATAGAACAACTACCTGATAATTTTAGGTTTCAATTTAGTACATACAATCAGATCAGTTAAACTTTAGTGTGTTTTTTTTAGAGCTTAGGCTTGCTAAAAGGTTTTCAGTAGCTGAATCTTGAAGGGAAGATCAGTGTTTATATTTGTCTTTTTTGTAAAGGTTCCTTATGAAGGCAAGTCAATTCCAAGTAGGATTAGTGTGATTCTAGGCAGCATCACTTTAACTTTTTTCCCATTCCTTATCCAAATTTGGCTTTCTGTGGAATGACCCTAACAGACTGGAATTACAAAAACAGAACAAGTTGGAGCCTCTCTGGTGAGGATTTACAAAGGCCAGTTAAGCTATCAGGGAAATTTTGTTGTCCCATCAGCCTAAACTATTCTAGGCACTTGAATGAAGAAGCGATCTTACAGAGCTATCTGCCTGAGAGTGTCCTGAACTCTTAACCATTCAAGAGGAATTGAGGACAAGACATTGGGTTCAGTGATGTTCCATTATTAGAAATGAGGACTTGGAACTTTTTAGAACAGCTGTTTTGGATGGAACTGACTAATGTAGTAGACTAAAGAGTCATTCATCAGAGTCCTAATCAAGCTACCCACTTAGATGGAAGAAATTAAGCTCTTCAAACACCCAGGCTAAGAAGCAGAGATTTATTTATTAGGAATAAAATTCATAAGTGGAAAGTAGTGGCATTGCAAATTTGAGGATTGTTTGGTTGGAAATCTCCAAAAGCCAAACTCAAATTGACTTCAGATTAAAAACAGTGGGAGATATTTGTTTGCCAACATATACAAGAAATCCAGGGGATGTTCATGGCCTGTGTTGGATTTTAGGGCCAAAAAATGTTGGGACTCTTTCTCTGTATTTGTCTGTCTGTCTGTCTGTCTGTCTGTCTCTCTCCCTCTCTCTCTCTCCAGTTTTTCTTTTTCTTTTATTTTTAGCTATGCCTATCTCTGTTTCTCTTTGTATATTGATCTCATTGTAGCCCTGTCACAGATGGAGTTGGCCATGAATATTTTCCAAACTGAAACCTTATAAAAGATAACCACAAGAGAGGGAAATATTTTCTTTCCCAGCACCCATCTACCAGATCACATAGAAAGACTCTACTTAGCTCTCCTCAGACTTGCATTTAACTCTTGGACCTATCACTCTGCATAGAGGTGAGGAACATTATGATTAACCAGATGAGGCCATGTACCTACTCTTCTGGCCAGGGGACTTGTATAAACTTGGAAATTTTCAATTTTGTAAGAAATAAGAGGAAGAGGTACAGATAGCTTTCTGGTGGATAGAAATGATTTGGGCAGAAAAACACAATAGTAGTTTCCACTATTGTGACTATTCAATGCAAAGCAATATATTGCCATGATCATGAATTTAGCTGGCAAAAGATATATTGATAAATATTAGTTTTGGGTCTTGCACTGACTAATGAATGCTAAGACCTCTTCTAACTTGGTCTCTTGTTTAAGGGAAATCTGAGAAGTCAAACTGGGTCTCAAGGCATTTTTGTTAACAACAAAGACATCCACAACATCAGTCTCAGCTTATGGTGAAGTTTCAATCCTGCCACGATGTTTCCCTTCAGATCCATTCAGCAGACACACAAGCTTTCTGGTTCTTCCTTTATCTCCCCTAAAACAGCTGCATTGAAGCAAGGTTTTATTTCACATTGATCTGATTCTTCTATCTTTTTGAGTATAGAAAAATTTAGGAGCTAGAGCAACTAACACATTTCCTGGTAGGCAGTAATGATTACAAGGTTGTTACAATTGCTTTCTTATCACAGAACTTGCAATTCTAAAAGTAACTGGATGTTCACTCTCCTTTATCTCTCACTGTGTGATAATCAGAGGCAGAATACTTAGGAATTTTGAATGCACATACTTCTTCTTGCCAGTGGATTTTGCATCTTCCTTTGATCTCTCTGATATAGAGATTGAGATATATTTTGATTATAATGTAAAGTTAATCTAAATAATTAACAATAAACTTGAAGATAAGTTGAGATATCAAGCCTACTTTGTCAATTGAGATCTGTTAATTAACTGTAGGTAGTTCCAACTTTCGGCTTCGCGTACTAAATATCCCTAGATCCTCTATATGCCCTTGAAATGTTTATTTTTTAATATTTTCCTTTTTAATTCTATGTGGATTTATTTCATTAGTTTGTATAAGTTCCCTTATGAATCTAAAGTAAACTAGATTAAAGGCCAGGAAGCATATTTCTTATTTGTTATTCTTTTTGTTTTAGCACTCCCCCCCAGTTTTATTGAAAAATAATTGACACATATCACCATGTAAGTTTAAAGCGTAGAGCATGATGGTTTGATTTATGACTTATGAAATAAATAGCACAATAGGTTCAGCTGACGTTCGTCTTCCTGTATAGATAATATAAAAAGAAAGAAACAAACAAAAAAGCCTACAGGGGCTAAAAAAATTCTCTTTGTGGTGAGAGCTCTTAGGAATTACTGTTAACAATTTTCCTATATATCATATTTCCCTATATATCACACAGCAATGTTAGCTAGAATCATCATGCTAGTACTAGTACATTACATTTCTAGTACTGATTTCTCTTATAACTGGAACCTTCCCTAATTTCCCCTTTCCCTACCCTCCACCTTTGGTAACCACTAATCTGATCTCATTTTCTGAGTTTGGTTATTTTGTTTTCCTTTTATTTTTAATGTTTTTAATTTTTTTGTTTTACTTTTATTTTGCTGTTTTGTTTTTTAGATTTCACATGCAAGTAATATCATAGAGTATTTGTCTCTCTCTTATTTCACTTATGATAATGTCTTCAAAATCTATCCAAGTTGTCAAAACTGTAGGGTTTCCTTGTTTTTTGTTTGTTTTTTCCTTGTTGGTTTTTTTTTTTTTTTTATGGCTGAATTTATATATGTATGTAGCTTCCTTAGCCATTCATCCATCAGTGGACACCTTGGCTGTTTCCACATCTTGGTTATAGTAAATAATGTTGCTGTGAAGATGAGGGTGCATGTATCTTTTTAATTTAGTGTTTTTGTTTCCTTTGGCTATATTCCCAGAAGTGGAATTGCTGGATTGTACGGTAGTTCTATTCAAAATTTCTAGAGAATCCTCCATACTGCTTTTCAGGGTAACTGTGCCAATTTACAATCCCACCAACAGTGCACAAGGGTTTCCTTCTCTCCACATTCAATTCAGCATTTATTACCTATTGTCTTTTTGATGACGGTCATTCAAACAGGCAGGGGGTGCTATCTCATTGTGATTTTACGTTGCATTTTCTTAATGACTAGTGATGCTGAGCTTCTTTTCATGTACCTGTTGGCATTTTGTGTATTTTCTTCAGAAAAATGCCTATTCAAGTCCTTTCCTCCTTTTTAAATTGGGTTATTTGGTTTTTGCTATTGAGATGTATGACTTCTTTACACACTCGGATATTAATTACTTACACAGTTTGCAGATACTTTTTTGCATTTTAAAAGTACTATTGGCCAAAATGGAAGACTCAGAATTTTTCCCTTTTATTTCTACAATTAAACTTTGAAAGGGCTAGGAAAACATATATAATGGGACAGAATGAAAAGAAAATCTTATGTGACTGAATGCTGTTTACAAACAATTCTAAAACCAGTGATTTTCCCACAACCTTGATTCCACTTGGCTGGGCTTTAACTGTAGGACTTCTTTCCATCAGCATAAGAAATTAGAACAATCTAGCATAACATATCTGGGAAGGAACCCAAAATTTATATTTTTAATAATAAATGAATATGTAAACCATTTTAGATACTTATCTGTCTGTACTTTTTCTAGTGCTTTACTAAGAGAACTCTGCAAGTTTTCCGAGGAAAAAATAAACCAAGACTCTGTAGTTAAACACTACATACCCTGTACTTGGCATTTTGAAGACTGCAGTTGATACAGCCAACCTGGATGTATGATCAACAATAGGTAGTGGGCCCCCCCCCTGCAAAGAACTTAAGAGGATTTTGCCTTTCTTGACATGGACATTAGCAGAATGACCCCTTTCTCTTTTAATTCTAGATGACATTGCATTCTGAATTTGCATTGACCATCACTTGTCTCCCACTCCAAACTCCAGGTGTTAGAGAACCCCACTTGCATTTATCCTATCAGTGTTTTATAAGTGGTTCACAAACATCACAATAGCTCTAACTTCATTCTGTTACCTGCTTTATAATATTCAACATATACTGGGTTCTCAGTAAATGATACTGACTAAATGTTTGTGTTGACTATATAAACCAACATTTTCAAAATACCAAGTACATGTACCAGGGAACTGTTTTATCTGATTTTAGGGTCTAGATTTTACTTTCTTTCCACAAATCCTTCAAAGTTGGCTTACTGGGCCAGCACTGTGAAGACATCTCTCTCTGTGATACCATTTTGCCATCAATATTATTTCTTATACTTCTGATAATGGCACCTGCAGTTATCTAGTGTGAAATGAGGCAATGAACATTTTCTTTGGAAAGCCAGAAAACTTGTTTTTAATCCAACATAGCTCCTCTGAATGCAAATTCCTGGTATGGTTTAAGATCATGATTTTAAACTGGTCTCTCTCAAAGGGGCAGTACTATGAAAGTTGCAAGGCACTGTTCACACATTTAGCTTATTGTAATGCTACAATAAGTAGTTGTTTTTTTTTAATATTGCTATTCACTGCATCTTTGTTGTTATTGTTCATGCACCTGGAGGCTACTTGGCAATGGGTACACGCATACAAAACAAGAAGGCAGCAAATTCCATTGCATGATCATAATCTAGAAAAGGCAAGCGCTGTGACAGAAATGACTTTTACTGTATTGCTCTGCTTTCTCTTGAAATGCACGTGCTCACATTCACAAATCAGTTTGCCTCAAGCTTTTAGGACAAGCACAGTCCTGTGCTGTCTCAAAGGAGAAATAGTCAAAAACCTCAGATAGTGCATGTAATAAGCATGCTCAATTCACTCAGCTGCAATTCCTGGGGAATGTTAACCATATTCCAGCCATGTAGCAAATTAACACATTTCCTCAAATTATTGCACTTGAGGGTTGCGTGTGTGTGTGTGTGTGTGTGCGTGCGGGCGCGTGAGGGCATCTGAGCACGTGCACATCTGTGTGCATGTACAACTGTTGGAAAGAATCACTTTTTAAAAAACATTTCTGGCAGGCTTGTCTCCCTGGCGTACCCTAGAAGAATTACTAAAAGAAACTAAATCAATGATTAATCATACCTCTTTCTTTTCTTCCCAGTTGGATGGTCAACTAAACACCTTGATTCCTTTATTCTCTCATTTGGGTCACTGATTAATATTGTCTGGCTTCATATTCAAGCTTCATTATACGCTGTACAATGGACGTAAGCATCATTCTGACCTGAAGGGGAAAATAGAGCCAGCATATGCCACCCTTGTCTTAAGAGACTTTAGAAGTAAGTCTCTTCTGATTTACTGAATAGTACTAACTATTCAGTTTTGTATTCCCCATGTTGAAAGCAAAGATTGAAACATAATCACCATTAGGATGAAAAGCATCTATAAAGAAGAAACAAACAGTTTCTTGTTAATGTTCATCTTTTTTGTTCACTTTTTCTGACTGTATGAATTTATTCTTAATATCTACCATGGATTCTTATCAAATAAATACTGTGTAATGTATAATGTAGAAGATTCTTCTAACATGCTTCATATAAAATGGTAAATCTGTAGGTCTCTTTCTTTTAACTCTCTTATTATCCATAAATACTTAACAAGTAGCTAATATATGCCAGACACAGTGCCCAAGTTTGGAAATACAGTTCTGGTGAAGTCAATGTCCCAAATTTAAAAACACAAATTCCAGTCTGAGGGACAAACAAAATAAGAGAGTATGCCAATATGGTGACTTAGATGCAATAATACAGTTTAGGGTATAATGGATTTTGGTAGATGGAAAACAGGAAGGATAGCAGATTGAGGTTGAAGGACAGATTAGCAAAAGATTTTTGAAAAGTATGGGTAAGGTCTTAAATAATTAATAGGAAACATTTAATAATAGCAATAACAAAATCCAGTAGGACTTACCGAATTTCACACGTTTTAGGCAAACTTAGCGAATATTTATTCCACATAACTACTTTTTTAAATAAAATTTTGGCATCAATGAGCTTACTATTTTATTTTCTGGAGGAAAAAAATGGAGTTAAATATTTGTTTTACCCAGATGCTTTTTTCTTGCATCAAAACTGAGTAGGCAGATAATTCTGTCTTGTCTACTCAAAACTTAGCAGAGAGACTATGGAAAAATTTACTCTTTCAGTCATTCATTTTTTCATTTCATAGATATCTATTGAAGTAACACAAGGTACTGGAAATTTTCTCAACTGTTCTACAAAAAACCAACTGCATAAGTTAAAAGTATAATTAAGACAAAAGATGTAACTCATATTATGCTAAAATAATTGTATTGATTAAAGGCAAATTCTAGATTATAACCAGGAAAATTTGACTACATTTTGTATTGGTCAAATCGCTGAATTGTTACTCATTAAGACGAGAAAAAGAGAGCATTATTCAAAGTTAAAAATCAGTATTATTACAAGAAAGAAGCACATTTCTCTAATGGGTGACATTGGACTCAGAGGGTCAGAAATAACTCTGTTGAATGGTCAACCATCCAAATTTGTTCCTTCCTTCCTTCCTTCCTTCTCTTCTTCTTTCTTTCTTTCTTTCTTTCTTTCTTTCTTTCTTTCTTTCTTTCTTTCTTTCTTTCTTTCCTTCCTTCCTTCCTTCCTTCCCTTCTTCTTTCTTTCTTTCTTTCTTTCTTTCTTTCTTTCTTTCTTTCTTTCTTTCTTTCTTTCCTTCTTCCTTCCTTCCTTCCTTCCTTTCTTCCTTCCCTTCTTCTTTCTTCCTTTCTTTCTTTCTTTCTTTCTTTCTCTCTCTCTTTCATTTTAAATTTATTTATTTTTTTTTTACAAATAGTTTATTGTCAAGTTGGTTTCCATATAACACCCAGTGTTCATTCCCAAGACTGCCCTCTCCCATGTCCATCTCCCCCCTACCCCCCATCAGTCCTCAGCTTGTTCTCATCATTCAAGAATCTCTCATGATTTGCCTCTCTCCCTCTCCCCCATCATATCCCCCCTTCTTCTCCTCCATGATCCTCCGTTAAGTTCCTCCTAATCCTCTTATACGTGCAAACATATGATATTTGTCCTTCTCTGCCTGACTTATTTCGCTCAGCATAACACCCTCGAGGTCCATCCATGTTGTTACACATGGCCAGATTTCATTCTTTCTCATTGCCATGTAGTATTCCATGGTATAGATAAACCANTGTTTAGGAATTTGTCCATTTCTTCTAAGTTGTCCAATTTGTTGGCATATAGTTTTTCATAGTATTCCCTGATAATTGCTTGTATTTCTGAGGGGTTGGTTGTAATAAGTCTATTTTCATTCATGATTTTTTCTATTTGGGTGCTCTGTCTTTTCTTTTTTGGCTAGAGGTTTGTCAATTTTGTTTATTTTTTCAAAAAAAACCAAAACTCTTGATTGTGTTGATCTGTTCTATTGTTTCTTTGGTCTCTATGTTATTTATTTCTACTCTGATTTTTACTATTTCTCTTCTTCTATTGGGTTTAGGGCGTTTTTGTTGCTCTGCCTCTAGTTTCTTTAGGTGAGCTGCTAGATTTTGTACATGTGCTTTTTCTAATTTCTTTAAATAGGCCTGGAGTGCAATGTACTTTTCTCTTAGGACTGCCTTTGCAGCATCCTATAGATTTTGGATTGTTGTGTTTTCATTTTCATTTGTTTCCATATATGTTTTAATTTCTTCTCTAATTGCCTGATTGGCCATTCATTCTTTAGTAGTGTGTTCTTTAACCTCCATGTTTTTGGAGGTTTTCCAGACTTCTTCCTGTGATTGATTTCAACTTTCAAAGCATTATGATCTGAGAGTGTGCATGGTATGATCTCAATTCCTTTATATTTATTGAGAGCTGCTTTATGTCCCAGTATGTGATCTATCTTGGAGAATGTGCCATGTGCACTTGAGTAAAAAGTGAATTCCCTGGCCTCAGGGTATAGAGTTCTAAATATATCTGTCAGATCCATCTGGTCCAATGTGTCTTTCAAGTCCATTATTACTTTAATGATTTTCTTTCTGGTTGACATATACATTCCTGTAAGCAGATTATTAAAGTCCCCTGCTGTTAACACATTCTTATCTATAAGATTATTTCTGTTTTTGATTAATTGCTTCAAATATTTAGGTGCTCCCTTATTCGGTGCATAGACATTTATGATTGTTAGTTCTTCCTGATGGATAGACCCTGTAATTATTATGTAATGCCCTTCTTCATCTCTTGTTATTGTCTTTAACTTAAAGTCCAGTTTGTCTGATATAAGTATAGCTACTCTGGCTTTCTTTTGATTTCCAGTAGCATGATATATATTTCTCCATCCCCTTACTTTTAATCTGAAGGTATCTTCCATATTAAAATGAGTTTCTTGTAGACAGTATACAGATGGATTTTGTTTTTAATCCATTCTGCTACCCTATGTCTTTTGATTGGAGCATTCAGCCCACTTACATTCAGTGTTATTATTGAAATATGTGGGTTTAGAGTCTTTGTGTCTTTTGTAGGGTTCATGTTTGTGGTGGTGAATCTGGTATCTTTTTTTCTTGCAATATTGCCTTCAGAGCGTCCCCCTCAGGATTTCTTGTAGGGCTGGCTTAGTGGTGACAAATTCTTTCAATTTCTGTTTATTTGGAAAGACTTTGATCTCTCCTTCTATTTTGAATGACAGGCTTGCTGGATAGAGGATTCTTGGCTGCATATTGTTTCTGTTCATCACATTGAAGATCTCCTGCCATTCCTTTCTGGCCTGCCAAGTTTCATTGGATAGGTCTGTCACCACTCTGATAGGTTTCCCTTTGTATTTTAGGGCCCTTTTCTCCCTAGCTGCTTTCAAAATTCTCTCTTTGTCCTTGTATTTTGCCATTTTTACTATGATAGGCCATGCAGAAGATCGATTCAAATTATGTCTGAGGGGAGTCCTCTGTGCATCTTGTATTTCAACGTTTACTTCCTTCCCCCGGTTGGTGAAGTTCTCTGCTATAATTTGTTCCAGGACTCCTTCAGCACCTTTCCATATCTCTTCGTCTTTCTGGGATTCCTATGATTCGGATCTTGTTGTGTTTGACCATATCGCTGAGCTCTCGAACTCTTCTTTCATGTTCCTGGATCAGTTTGTCTCTTTTTCTCTCAATTTCCTCTTTTTCTAGAACGGTGTCTTCTAAATCACTTATTCTCCTTTCTGCCTCTTCAATCCGTGCATTGGATGCCTCTAATTTATTATATCTCATTTATCGCATTTGTAAATTCATCATGCTTATTTTTATGCTCCATGTTGTTTGTAGTCATAGTTTCTTTGATGTCCTCTATGCTTTTTTCAAACCCAGCTATTCATTTTATGATTATTGTTCTAAAATCTTGTTCGATTATGCTGCTTGCATCTGTTTTGAGCAGTTCTTTAGCTGTCAATTCTTCTTGGAATTTCTTTGTAGGAGAACTCTTTCATTTCGTCATTTTAGTTAGCTTTCTGTCTCTTGTTAGTTTTAAAGACTTGTTCTGCTCTCTGCACCTGTGAGCACTGCTGTACCCAAGAAGACTCTTTAACTGTCCAGGGCCTATCCTTTCAGAGAGTGTTTTTTGAATGGTACCTTGGTCTCTCTTGTTGAGACCTTGGTTATTTTATTTTCCTACTCATAGTGATATTTGGGAGTCTCCACCATGTGTACTCTGGCTTGTTTCTTGAGGTAACTTTGGAGAAGAAAACACACAGACAAACACACAGGAAGCAGAGGGACACAAATGCACAGACTAATCCAAAAAATATGCACAGCCTCGCAGGCGATGCCCTCAGGGCAATTCCAAGCTCCTTGCCTAGTCCTGGGGATGGAGCCAGAATCACTGCTCCCTTCTCCTCCAGGTCCAGTTGGTGAGCAAGGACGGGGATTTGCCTGGGGGTCACGCTGGGCCCGCTGGAGACCAGGAAACCCCGTCCCTCTGTGTCTCGTCACCCGAAACACGAACTCGTGGGCAAATCTCCTAGTTTTAAGCCCTTTGCCTTTCCTCTAGGGGTCCAGCCAGCCAGGAGCACAAAGAAGTGGTCCGTGCGCACAGACCCTCCAGGACGAGTTTGCGCGCGAGGACCTGGCGCGCAGGGATTTGGCGCACACGGTCCTTCTGTGCCCCGAGTGGAGGTTTTTCTGTTCCCCAGCGACAGGGACCATGTCTTGAGTAGTTTTGGACTCTCTCTTTTTCCCCTCTCACTCCCTGCAGAGGGGGATCACCCCGATCCCTCGAGTCTCCAATCCCGGCCCGATTTTATCTTCCCCAGTTCGCACTCACGTTAAAAAGCTTTCTCAGTGGATTCTGCGTCCTTTTTCTCCCAATCTCTTGGGTTCTGTAAGGTTTCCTAAGGCTTCAAATCTTTTCTGTGTGAGATATGGGGGCGAGTGCAATGTACGGAGCTTCCTACTTCTCCGCCATCTTGCCCCTCGTTTCTTTCTTTCTTTCTTTCTTTCTTTCTTTCTTTCTTTCTTTCTTTCTTTCTT
>NW_027530545.1:15428215-15457432 GCF_008692635.1 Crocuta crocuta | reverse complement strand
CAGTGGATTCTGCGTCCTTTTTCTCCCAATCTCTTGGGTTCTGTAAGGTTTCCTAAGGCTTCAAATCTTTTCTGTGTGAGATATGGGGGCGAGTGCAATGTACGGAGCTTCCTACTTCTCCGCCATCTTGCCCCTTCTTTCTTTCTTTCTTTCTTTCTTTCTTTCTTTCTTTCTTTCTTTCTTTCTTTCTTCTTAAGTTTATTTATTTACTTTGAGAGAGGGGGATTGAGAGATTTTATGCATGAGTGAGTAGGGGAGGGGCAGAAAGAGAGGGAACGATTGAGAATCCCAAAGAGACTCCTCACTGAGTGCAGAGCCCCCTCAGGGCTCGAACTCAGGAACCATGAGATCCTGACCTAAGCTGAAATCAACAGTCAGATGCTTAACTGACTGAGCCACCAGGTGCTACCCAAATTAGTTTCTTGAATTTGTTTAGATTTGAGACAAATTCAACAAAATTGAAAAAAATTTACCTTATTAATGTTTATTTTCCCCCCACAGTAAAACCTGGGGGAGAAAAAAATGTACATTCTTTATATGATTGTAAAATTAAAATAACCTTATCTGTAAAAGAGAAAAATGATGCCGATTTATTAGTATTTCCTCTCCTCATGTCAATTTTCATGGCAGTGTGTAATTTTTTGTGTTGGTGTTAACTATCCTATGTGCTACTTTTTCTAACAATAGCTCTGGCCTCCTCGGAGGAAATGAGGTATATATGGTTGATTGCTCTTTGAGATGAATCATGGAGAGGATACTCTAGATTTTGCAAACACCCCCAGTGACATCCACATTGTCAAGTCCTAAGGAAGCTTCTGCACCCTCATCTCTTTCTACCTGTCAACAGCACATTTGTAATCGCTGCAATTTGTTCACAAAATACTCCTGGTTTACTTCCTCCTGTGCCTGCCATTTTCTTTTCAGTTTTGTTTGTTTTCTTGTTTGTTTGTTTATTTCTCTTCATCTAGGACTCTGAAAGTAGGTGCGTCTAATGCTTTGGTCTTACTAACTCATCTTCTCTCTGCATATTATCCTGTGAACTGGTCTCACCTAGTTCTGTCTCATCTCCACCTGACACTTTCAAAGTTGTTTTGTTTTTGGCTTTTCCCCCCCATATCTTGACCTCTTTAATAAAGTCTAGACTTGTGTATCCAACTATCAATTTAGCATCTCTACTTAAATGTCTAATAGGCTCAAATTTAACATGTTCAAAAATAAATTTTTTATTCAAAATGTACCTAATCTTCTTCTGGGTTGACTATCTCACAAGGTGGAGCTTTCTACTCCTGTTTTATTGGGTTGAAAATCCTGCTAACATCTTGGTATCATGGCTTGGTATCATGGCTCTCTCTCACTTGAGCTGTTCTTTTTTTTAATGTTTATTTACTTCTGAGAGAGAGACAGAGAGAGAGAGAGCAGAATAGGGGCAGAGAGCAGGAGACACAAAATCCAAAGCAGGTTCCAGGATCTGAGCTATCAGTACCTAGCCCAACTTGGGGCTTGAACTCATGAACTGCGAGATCATGACCTGAGCTGAAGTTGGATGCTCAACTGACTGAGCCACCCAGGTGCCCCGAGGGTGATCTTAAATATGCCTTTAAAAAATACACAAATATGACCACTTTTTATCACTTTCAATCACCTTCATTTCTTACATGGTCAGTATCAGAATCCCTTCAAATAGTTTCTCTGAATCCATCCTTGCCCCCCTGTTATCTTTTCTTCCCATCTCTGGTAAAGTGATGTCAATACAATTTATAGGAAAGTATACCTCTTTCTTCTCAAACAAACAAAACTTTCAAATCACTGTGTTCTTGGCCCCATTATGTTGCAGCTCACAGCTCTCCTTCTACTTCCTGCTCTTATTATCACTCTATACCTTGATCACCCTACTCCGGCCATATCATCCTTCTTGTTTGACTGTAAATACACTCACCTCTGTCCCATGGAGTATTTCATACTGGGCTTTTCCTCAAGTTCCCTCATTGTTTCTTCCTTCCTAGAGTTTCTATACTGCACAAATATTCTCTTAACAAAGAAACTTTTCCTGACCATTCTATATAAAATAGCACCCTTATTCTTATCTTCTATACAATTACTACTACCTAATGGATTCTATGCATTTATTTATCTCTGTCTCCCACCACTAGAGTATAGGCTCCATGAGAGTGAGCACTCAGATTTTATTTACTATTCCTATCCAAGCATCTAAAATAGTACGCTTTAAAAAAATGTAAGCACTAAAACAAAACAAAATTTATTTGTTCAATAAATAAATCAATAAAAGTATGCTCAAATTTAGGACAGACATTATTGGGTCCATTTCATTGCCGTTAAGCTGGATTAGTCTCACATGAGAGTATTTTATATTTCCAAAGTGTAACTGGGGTAGTATGATAAACATGCCTTAGTTTCTGATTGAAGAAATAGTTATGTGATGCTAGATTAGCATATTATGGCTTACTCTTTGGGGTAGAAGCTTCATGGGGTGAAAACCCACACTGACAAAACCCCAGAAATGATTAATGTGGTTCACCTGTAACTCACAAGCAGAAATTTCTCATAGCTCTGGTAAGCAACTCTGCTGACTCTCGGGAATTATCCCAGTAAGTAATAAATCACAAAAGTAATTATAATGCCCCCTTAGAGTTCAGTAGACTTCTTATATTCAACCCCACATCCAATTGTCTAAGAGAAATTATTGACTAAGATTTAGGATCAGAAAATAGTACAAAGCCATTCATATAAAGTATATTGTAAGATATGTTATTTTCATTTTTTCCTGTCCCTTTTTAAGTTTTTACATTCAAGGGTATGACCTTGACATAGAATGACATAGATGAGTACTAGAGAGCGATGGGCAAGAAATAATCTATTCCCTTATGGTGTAAATCTTTCTCCTTAAAACTGGAAAATAAAACTTGATCTGAGTATCACACTTATAATTGAGCCCAATGTCACCTTAACCACAAATAAGGCATTGGAAGAGAAGTATAGCAACAGGCTTGACGTTTTTCATGATGTCAGCTGCAGCAAAGTCTGTAAGCCAGACAGTTTGCCTGAATTCTAAAAGAGGAGCAACACTTTGTAAATGCTTCTTCTTTCTGCCTCACCTTTCGTTTGTTCCCTTTCAGTTTTCCCCACATGAACACTATGCAACTCCAGGAACTATCCATTTCCCAGTCCATCATCAGGCCAGCTAACTGCTCTTTTGGAAGCACATAATTGCCTTGAAAAGTCTTCTTCCTTTGCTGTTTGGGAGATTTGGGAAGTTTTCAATTTTTATGTGTCTATTTAATTCACTTATGCCCTTTAAGATTCATCCTTTCTTTTATACCAAGAACAAGAATCACTTGGGAGTGGAGGGGAAGAGAAAACCAGGGCAAAAAGTCATTACAAGGACACTGGACCTGAACGTTAGGTGGAAAGGAAGGCTTTCTCCTGAAACCCGGGTAAGGAAGTTTGCACCACCTCACTTGATGAGCCCTGTGTATTGTACCCCTCCTTGGTCTCAAGTTATTCAAGATACCAAGATGTCTGTAATTACAGTGTGCTCTCCCCTGCCCTAGAGGAGGTTACTGGGCACAGAACTGTTACCAATTGCCTTCCCTATCTCCCATCCATATTCATCCTCCCCAACTCCCACAAAAAAAAGGGGAAAATTTGGGAAAATCTTTTATCATTTCAGATTGTCATTATTTGTGAAAGGATCAACTGAATAATAAATGAAAAAAATAGTCTTTGAAATGCTGAAGAGAAGTGCTGTATTTATAGAAAGTACTATGTCATGAATTTTTTCCCTACAAAACACTTCACGCTGCCACAAAACACCCCAAGACTTTAGTAAGAGTGTTTGTTATTTTTGTACACCTCCTCAGGAATATTTTTAGACACTTCAAACCTCTTCTTTTTCTCTCTATTTTCTTTCTAGTTTGCCTATTTTAGTTCCCNGGATTAGAAAAAAAAAGAAAAAAGAGGTCACCAAAAGTAGAGAAAAGAGAAATAGCAATAGATGAATTTTAGAAATCAAAATTTATTGTGCAGTTATTTATTATTCACACTGGAAAAAATTACTAAAGGGGTAGAATCATAGAAGCAAACTCTAGGGACCTCAGTATATGTGTGTGTGTGTATGTATATACTCAGTGTTTATTGTCTCTCTCCCTTTCATATGTATATATACGTATGTATATATCTCTTATATAGAAATAATCGCTTAAAAGTAAAAATGGCACAAACAGCCACACTGAAATAGTTAGAGAGTTTCTAAAGTATATGATTTTTCTCCCCTAAAGAAATTGTCCAGAAAATTTGTCTGCCCATCTTGGATTTGCTCATTTTCTGGCTCTAAAGGAAGTTCATAGTCTGAGTAGGCATGAAGAAAACGACCTCTGGGACTGAGTTCCTCATCTAATTGATGTGAACGTTGAGCTTTAGGGGGTACCACGATGCCAGTATAGGCACTGGAAGAGGTAATTTGTTAAATGGCTCCCGGTGCTCTGTTAATTTGTCTCACACCAGGAGATTTTGCTCTCAGAACATAGCATCTAATATTCTCCTGGCTCATGAGGGCTGGGCCTGAGAGAGGTAACGAAGCATGGTGAATCAGGCTGCATAGGGCATGATATGCAAGAGGAGGAACAGAAAGCAAATCAGTCATGAGGAGGTTCCTGTTTGGAGTTAATTATTCTTATTAGACATTGCCTGTGAGCCTATATACACCCAATATATGTACAACCTATGTATAACAGATATATTAAGTTATATTCCAAACTTTTAGCAAAGATTTCCTTATGTTTATAAGCTAAGAGATCTTTTTTGACTTAGACTGAAAAATACTTTAATTAATTTATATAACTTATATGTAATACATTACATAAAATATATAACATTATATAAAATTAAAATAACAATTCCCTTATGAGTAACAAAAATTATAATTTCCTTTTAAGGATTTTTGAGCATTCTAGTGCTCAAATAATAGGACATCTAAGTGTCCTATGTGAAAAAAGTATCCTATGTGAAGAAAAGTTTTCAGACTGTTGCTAATTATTGCCAGACTTGTTATCTTTATTTTGTAGATGAAGAAACTGAAGGTCACATAGCTATTTAAGGGACAGTTTTGTAAAGCCACATTTTGACTCAAATCCAGTGCTGTTTTCAAACTGCACACATATATATTTTTGAAGTGAAAACCTATGCATTCTGTGAACAGTGATACTTAGCAAT
This sequence comes from Crocuta crocuta, assembly GCF_008692635.1. Taxonomy (NCBI): domain Eukaryota; kingdom Metazoa; phylum Chordata; class Mammalia; order Carnivora; family Hyaenidae; genus Crocuta; species Crocuta crocuta. The sequence continues at coordinate 15,452,203 of NW_027530545.1, read as the reverse complement.
AATTGTTGAGTTGCAAGAGGGTGATCATAGTAGTTGCTCACTTACAATATTGTACAGTGGAATTGATAGGCAGTGAAGTAATACTGACATGTTTCTTCCAACTCCTTCCTCTTTCAACAAGCTCTGTGGCAATGGAGAAATTACTCCAGTTCTCTGAAACTCAACTTACAGTTATGTCTGAACTATGAGATAGATACACTGTACTCTCTAAATACAATAAAGCACATAGGCTTGCATGAGTTTGTCATTTTCCCTGAACATAAACCTGGCAGAAGTGTACATGCACTTACCCACAGAGAGAGAGTATAGGTACAGCTTCTGAAATGGGAGGCTTTGTTCTTTGTATAAGGGTGGCTGACTTATAGGCCACAGAATGAAACCAGAATATAAAGCCCAAATCAATCTAAGTGTTCTACTTAATATGCATGTTAGAGAACGAAAACTAACGTCTAGTTAGAAAACAAGACAAAACAGAACAATAATATTGGCTCAATGGGGGACACACTGCCTGATAAGTCCTAAATGAAAGGGCATTTTGGTTTTACATATCCTGTTTCAATCTTTATTTTTCTACTTTCTTAACATGAGTCTGACACAACTTTGAACCACACAAACAAAAAAGTAAAGACTAAGAAAAAAAAGGAGATTTTGAAATTTTCAACTTTTAAAATTAGATCGATCATTTAATTTAATTTAATTTATAAATATCCATGGTCTTGCTTTGATGGGATTAGAAGGCTGCTATATATGGTGATTGACCTTGGAGAAGATTATTGAGTATGCTAACGGCTGGCATGGCTAAACATTTGCTTCGCTTGGAGATCACTTCTAAAATAAGACGTGTATGGTGACAAGGTCCTGGAAAACATCAACAAATACTTTCAATAAACAAGATCTATATGGGAATAGGAGCATTGAGTTAAGACTCAAAAAGTTGTCTTTCTTTCGGGAGTTTATGAACCTATTGTGTAAAAATAAGGCCCAAAATAAAATAAGCATTGTTTCTAAATTACTTTTTGCTGCTTTTGAGACTTCTATTGTGATTATATAAGATAATGTCACAAACTGAAGTATTTAGGGTTAAAGAGGCATGATTTACGATTTTTGCAACCTATTTTCAAATGACAAAATATACAAAGGAGGGAGGAAAAGAAGAAACAGCAGGACAGAGACAGAGACAACATTTAGAGGGAGATAAGAAAGAGGAAGAAAAATAAACTGATCTCACTGAAGTATATACAAGAGTTCTTTGTACTAGTTTTGCAAATTTTCTGTACGCTTGAAATTGATTAAAATTTAAAGAGTCTTTACAAAACATATTTAGAAGTGCAAAGTCTTCTTATGTGAATTTATAACAAAAGTAATTTTCTGAAAAAAAAAAAAAAAAAACAACAAAAAAAAACATCCGAGGACGAAAAGCTGACAATTGCTAAAAATATCAATCATGCACATTCTTTGTTTTCTTCTGCTCTCTATGGCTAATGTTGATCAACAGTACCTCTTCCCACCAGAATGTTCTGGAAGAAAAGTTGTACTTTTCCTAGCTCTATTGTTATTCTTGACTCACTGTCATGAAACACGCAGTCTGAAACTTCTCTCTATTGTATAATCTGTAGTTTATACACAGGATGTGAACTTCACACTGCCTGCAAACCAGAAAAGGAAGGCCTGATGCTTTCAAGTGTGTGTGTGTGTGTGTGTGTGTGTGTGTGTGTGTGTGTGTGTGTGTGTATGAATGTCTGTGTAAACTGCTTTTGAGAATGGTTTGGATCAGGGTACAGCAGAAATAACTTTGATTCAAGTGTCAGAAGATATCGAATTTATACCTGGCTCTCTGTCATTCTAGTTGAACAATTTTGACAAATCACTGAAGTTGAGTTTTTCTTTCTTTAATCAAAATATAAGTGGGTCATCTATGGGGTGCCTGGGTGGCTCATTTGGTTAAGTGTCTGCCTTCAGCTCAGGTCATGATCTCACAGTTTGTGGGTTTGAGCCCCTCATCAGGCTTTGTGCTGACAGCTTGGAGCCTGAAGCTTATTTTGGATTCTGTATCTCCCCCTCTTTCTACTCCTCCCTTGCTCACCCTCTGTTCTCTCTTTCTCTACCAAAAATAAATAAATATATTAAAAGTAAAATAAAATAAAGTGAATGGGTTCATCTAGGTCAGAAGTGAGCAAGGGGACCATCTGTGATGATGCAAATGTTCTATAATCTATCAAGTTCAAAATGATATCAACTAGCCATGAACTTATTGAACACTTGAAGTATTATAAATATGATTAAGGAGAATAATGTTTATTTTAATTTTTATTAACACTAAATAATAACACAGTGCTAGTGGCTATTATTTTGGACAGAATAAGACTATATCATTTTTGCAATTATGTGATATTATATCTCTTTCTATATGTGATACTGTTTCTGAATTTTGTTAAGTCTTTCAGATGCCAAGAACACTAATGTTAAATAAGTAAGGTAAGAGATATTCTTATAGAGTGGGAACTTAAAAGATCTTATGAAATTCAAATCTTACAGAAATCCAAAATGACAAGAAAAGAGAAAACAACTTTCTGGCCCCTGTGCATATAGGATCTTTGCCATACAGAGAGGAAACCTGTTCATTCATTGCCACCTAGGTATCTGTTTTAATAAAGACAGAGTGTTTGTACTTGAACTGAATTTGGATCCCTAATTGCTTCTTAAGATGACTTGAGAAAAAGATTGTACCTTAATATAACATCAAAAGACACAAAGAGGGTGCCTGGGTAGCTCAGTCGCTTGAGTGTCCGACTCTTGATTTTGGCTCAGGTCGTGATTTCAGGGTGGTGGGACCGAGCCCCATGTCGGACTCCATGCTGAGCATATGGCCTGCTTGAGATTCTCTCTCTCTCTCTCTTTCTCTCTCTCTCTCCCTCTCTCTCTCATGTCCCCTCTTCCTCTGTCCCTCTCCCTTGTCCATGTGCTCTCTTTCTATATATACAAATAAAAAGATATAAAGAGTTACTGTTTTTGCAGAAGGTATCCAATTCAAGGCAAATAATAACAATATAGATGAAAAATTCAGATATCCAGAAGAAATCAAGATAAAACAACCAATCTGTGTGTCATGAAGTCCTGACCCTGGTTACTGTTATACATTTATTAAAAGTTCAAAATGGTTCTTAAGAGAAGAATTTTGAGTTTCAGGAGAAAAACGAAGCTATAAATTTAATGAAACAGTAAATTCCTTAAATCTTTGCTGTCATCTTAAGAATGATAAAGAGGTAAAACCTTGCACTGTAACAATCAGTGTTGCTATGTCACTAACTCCTAATGCATGTGGCCAAGTGTGATTCAGAAGAAGCTGTGAACTCAGACTCTAAGTGCACAAACTGTAACCACAATTTTAAAAAATGGAAGTTTCATGTCATTGTGAACCTAGATATATGCTCTTCTCTGCATTTAATGTGCACATATAATTGGGGTTAAATTCAATGTTTGTTGCTTACTGACTATTTCCCACATTTTCTTGTTTAAATTCCCAAGAAAAGGATGTGCTGGCTCATGCTGAACTTTGCACTGGGCCATGCTGTGTCCCTCACCAGCCTGTGGATGAGGTATCTGGGCTAAATTTACCAGTTGATTCTATGCATGTGCACTGACCAGGAATTAACAAATATTAAATGAATTAATGAATAAGTCAATAAATAGTATTTGAGGTACAGTAGGCACTGTGATTGATTTGCACAATTCACATATGTATTTCATAACTTTTATGCAGAAACTGGAATACTGATTGACTCTATACCAATTGTAAGCTGAGTTAGAAAAGGAAACAATATGTTAATTGTAAATATGCAAGTCTTAACCTTATCTAATGCTCAAATGTTATAGAAATGTTCTTGATTGAATGATTAAACTGATATAGGTAGGCACTGACTTGCCTAATTCAATAATATAATTTTTTAATAGAATAAAATGGTTAAGTTTTATGATAATTTTTGAAATAGGCTGGCAGTTCAATTCAACATTAGGGGAAATTTGGCTCTAATGTTGAGTAATTTTCTAGATTTTCTAATAACTCTAGATGACTAGGACTAATTTTGGATCAGCTGAAGAGAAGGGAAGCAAGAAGAAATACTGTAACGTCCTATTCTATCTTTTAGGGAGTAAATTGTCCAAGTACGTAATAGAGTACATAAATTGTGCTCCTATGACTCATAGAATTATTTTTATAATCATCTGATCAGTCTGAATCTATTTGTTGTTTTTTGTTTTCTGAATCCACCTTTTCATTTATTCTCACAGTCTACCTTTCCTCTACTGCCATTGCTTTAAATTTACTGAGACTTTCATATACTTGTTTTTGAAAGCACACCCATCATTTCATATTTAATTTCTAGCAACAGCTGTGTCTAAGTAATAAATTTTATAATCAGTTTCATCTTGACCATAACATTGGCCTCTTGATGTGTGACCATGCACCCTTAACTCAAATCCCAATGTATCTGTGATAAGTCTGTCAGGGAGACAGACTCCACTCAAATGTGGCAGGTGACAGAAAGTAAGAAAAGCTTGAAAAGCTAAAGAGGGGGTATCTAAGAAAACACACACACACACACACACACACACGTAGACATTGTAAATAATTATATTTGTGAAACAAGCACCTAATAAGAAAGCAGTAACTAACTCATAACATTAGCTGGGGATCCACTAAGAGTTCGGTGTGGTGTGTTTATTGGAAGAAGTTGCAGCTGGTAAGAGGTGACTTCTTAACATACCAGCACCTCCATGACTGACCAAATATATGTATAAGGCATTATGGAAGTGGACAATATGCGTCCCATATAAGTCAGAGACTGGGAAAATATTTGGAGAATAGAATAATTTATCTATACTCTATCTAGTACAGATCTTTGAGCCTAGGATAAATACTGTTTTTTTTAGAGAAAGAAGATAATGTCATTGTGAAAGTCAGCCAATTAAACTCAAATTTTTAAAACTCATTTTGGAAAATGCATTTGTATCCTTAAAATTAACCATTGACTGACTTATGAGAATAATTCAGTAACAGTAGCTTAAAATAAAGCTCCATTAGGTTACAAATGTCTGGAAAATAGAGTATGCATATTTTAAAAACATTGTGCCTACAAAAACATATGTATGGGGTAAGAAATTAGTGTTTAGAAGAATTTGCTTTACAAAAAGTCAGCAGGTGAAAATCTCCTTTAGAAGTTTCTTAACTCAGAGGAATACTATGAAGCTAATTGTAAAAGTGTATTTTGTATTATTAAGGAGGAAGAAAACATTTTTAGTATAGTACTTTCTTATCGTAATTTACTGTCTTTTGGTAAATTCATGAATAAATTATTCAATTTTTTAACAAATTAAACAAATATTTATTAAACACCTGCTGTTTGGCCAGAAATGTGTTAGGGTCTACAAGAGAATAGAAATGAATTATGTGAAACTTTTTTTACATAAATTTTAAATATTTGCTAGTACATTCATGAATAGAACAAAAGCAATTTTACATAAAAATAGAAAATAATCATTTGAGTGAACATTTAAGTGTTAAATTTGATATTTACTGATATCAAATATAGAGTATGTAAAGCAATGACTGTAAGTCATCACCAAATGGAAAGATCAACATAAAACATAAATATTAATTTGAATATTGTTTCCTAGGAAGAGCATCATTCGATGGTGACTTTGTCTTTGTTTCTAATGATGTGAATGTCATACTTCTGATTGCTGTAAATACAAAAGTAGAAATGTAACACCTTGGGATTCCTAACTGGAATATGAAAAGGTTACTGAACTTTTATTTTATTTTACTTTATTTTATTTTACTTTATTTTATTTTATTTTATTTTATTTTATTTTATTTTATTTTATTTAAATTCAAGTTAGTTAACATATAGCATAGTCTAGGCTTCAGGAGTAGAACCCAGTGATTTAACTTTTACATATGACACCCAGTGCTCATCCCAAAAAGTGCCTTCCTTAATGCCCATCACCCATGTGGCCCATCCCTCCACCTACCTCCCCTCCACACCCCTCAGCTTGTTCTCTGTATTTAAGGGAGAATGAGTGGGCCAAAGGAGCAGAGAAAAAGAGAGAGAGAGACAGACAGAATCTTAAGCATGCTCTGAACTTAGCATGGAACCCAGTGCTGGTTTTGACATGGGACTCAATTCCAACCCCGGGATCATGACCTGAGCAGAAATCAAGAGTTGGACACTCAACCGACTGAGCCACCCAGGTGTACCAAGGTTACTGAATTTTTAAAAAGTGTTTTTAGTCTATCAAGTTTTGACATCATTCAGTAGGAAAAATACAAACTTTAAAATATTCATACTGTTTACTTACAGAGCTGAAGTGATACTTTTCTCCTGTCATGGGCAACCTCATATTTAAAGTAGAAGAAAGCATTGCAGTAATGAAGCTGTAATGCATGTTTTGGAAATCAACTAATATACAGCAGATGAAAGCTGTATTTTTTTCTGATGCAACATGTATTAAGATCACTTTGCTTTGTATTCAAACATGAATCTTATTGGTCTGACAGTGGGTTATGTTTGCATTCTCTGAATTAGCTTCATTGCACTCACCCACACAACTTTGAATCTTACCAACATTATTGCAAATAACATCTTTCTACCATGGGTGCTTTTATGTTACAAATGTTGATATAGAATGTGCATATTTTTGCATAATACAAATATGCAATGGAAAGAAAAGTACCTTGAAAATAGATTAGCTGCTTTACAATCTTATGTATGTTAAGCTTTGGTTTCCCAATTTTCTTTAATTACAGTATTTAGTAAATAATGAAGTAAAGAAGAAAACATGCATATGATTTTGGTTTCACTGTTACCATTTAGTGAAAGTGGAAGTCCTCATTGACAAAAACTAAATAAACATTGTATGTATTAATTTGTTCCAGAAACATTTACTAAGTACCTTGAAAACTAAATCAAGAGCTTATCTATGATTCTCTGGATAAGTATTCTTAGGCAGATGACTTTGGCTACCACAGGTGATTGGTTAGGAAACTTGTTTAGAAAAATTGGCACACAATGTCAAGGTTATTGTTCCAATGTCTTATGGATCAGCTAACATCTGTTTCTCCAGTTCTTTAACCTAAGCTGTTATCCCCACAGACATAGGTTTTTGGTGAAAATAAATCAGGAAAAATATTATCAATGGCTCCACAAAATCCTACCCCTGCATAAACTATGGCAGAATGCATATATTACAGATTCACAGATATTATAAATACTTTTGAAAGGTTGAAGCTGAGGGAACTTGACTGGTTCAATTGGTAGAGCATGTTACACTTGATCTTGGAGTCTTGAGTTCAAGACCCACACTGGGTGTAGAGTTTACTTAAAAAAATCCTGCCAGATTATAAAAGATTGAAACTGGTAGTTGAGGAGAAAAATGAGCAGATTAAGAAAATGGTGTAGCTTATAAGGCTGTATGTTAATTACATGTCAATATAAATAAATAAATAAGTAAATAGATAAGTAAAATACTGAATTAATAATGAAAATAAAAGATGGTGTAGGTGGAGTAGCAATTTTTGCAATTCAGCCTTGAATATAAGAATTGAAGTTAAGCATAAACCACTGAGATGTAAAAAAAAAAAGATGTTAAGGATAATGGGGGTGGGGGAGATACGGGGAGAAGATGGAGCTGAGATTGTGTTAGAAGGGACATGTTAGTAGAGTCAGAACATTTTTATTTTATTTATTTTATTTTATTTCTTTGTCACTATATGTGAAACTCAGATATCTGACCCTGGATAAGGAAAAGAATAGCAGAGCTTGACTGTATGAAAACAAGGGTGAGAGTATCTGGGTGGCTCAGTCAGTTAAGCATCTGACTTCAGCTCAGGTCATGATCTCATGGTTTGTGGGTTCAATCCTTGCATCAGGCTGTCTGCTTTCAGTGTGGAGCCCACTTGGATCCTCTGTTTCCCCTCTCTCTACCTCTCCTCTTCTCACACAATCTCTCTCTCTCTTTCTCAAAAATAAATAAACATAAAAAAAAGAAAGGTGAGGATGATCACAGGCAGAATAAAAAGGTAAAGATGCCTTGCATTTCTACCTTGACTATCTAAGTTACCTTATATCTTTTATGATGAAAGAACAAAACTGTCTTATGTAAATTCCATTCTTTCTGTTTCACAGTTAGAACCCATACAGTCATGAACAAAAATTTGTTTTTTTTTCTTTAAAGTTTATTTATTTATTTTGAGAGAAAGTTGTGGAGAGTCAGAGAGAGGAGAAAGAGAGAGAAAATCCCAAGCAGGGCTCTGTACTGCCAATGCAGAGCCCAACAAGGGGTTTGAACTCATCACTGTGAGATCGTGACCTGAACTGAAAACAAGAGCCAGAGGCTTAACTGACTGAGCCGCCCAGGCACTCTATAAAAATATCTAATAAGAGAAGCTGTCTCATGTTTAGGAAGGTAAGTACATGATGTAGAAAATACGGCTTAGAAGGAAAGTGAATGTCCATCCATGTTACAGGAAAACTAAATTAAAGGTTTCTAAATAGAGTAGGTCAAAAAACACAAGTGTTCAGGGGAAGAATACTTATGGCAATAAAATCAACAAAAGTTGTTCATTTGTGGTAAAACACCAAGATTATTTAATAAGTTAGTTGTTTTTCCATTTAACAACCAAATCAACTGGCCAGTAAGTTCAGACAGGTAATCTTTTTGATTCATCTTTCCACGGAGAAACACCTACCATAATGAATTATATAAAGTATGAAGTAATTATATGCTTGTTGAAGAAGTATCAATTTCTTTGAACAACTACATTAACTGATGGTTCTGAGCTTGTGGAAATAGATCCCAATATAAAGTTTTTTAAAAAGCTATTTTTTGTCCTCATTTCTAAAAGTAAATTTTGGGCACCTGGGTGGCTTAATCTGGTAAGCATCTCACTCGGTTTCAGCCCAGGTCATGATCTTGAGGTTCATGAGTTCAAGCTTCACAAAGGATTGTCTGCTAGGTATTCTCTCTGTGCCCCCCTCCCCACTCTGTTCCTCCCCCACTCATGTGTACAAGCTCTCTCTCTCTCAAAAAAAATAATAAAAATAAACTTTTTGTAAATAATTTTTCATTTTCTAATTAAATGACTATTCTTCAAGAGCTGTACCCTCAAAAAGAATTTCACATGCAGATTGCTGCAGGGGATCACGATGTCAGATGCCATCTGTATGTAATTTTCATTGACTATGTTCAAACTAGCTTGCTTGTTGGCAGTACGTGCATGTGTGTGTGTGTGTGTGTGTGTGTGTGTGTGTGTGTGTGTGTAGGGGAGAAGACCCAATGGTTACTTTTGAGGAGGCTTTAGGAGTTAAAAAAAATGACAACGACAATCTTGACTTAAACCATATGTCAGAGATTGGACAATGACAACTGAATCTGGCTAATAGAAGCAATTAGGCTTTCCCAATGCCTAAAACAAAACAACGAAATGAATAATCAAAAGTATAGAATTCATTGCTGACATCTGAAATCAGATTTCATCTCCACAATTGGCCAGAGCTTTGTCACCACTGTTACCTTTAAAAAAGCACACACACTCCCCTGTCCTGTTTCTGTCATCCTCTGGCCTCTAGCCATTTCAGTTTGTAATTCTTGATATTAGTTTTGGGAAAGATCCTAACAAATATCATTAAAGGGATGATGTATGTGCACTTAGAAATGAAATCAGTGATCACTATTAAGTGTAAGTCATGCCAGGCTAAACTAATTTTATCTGATGATGGAGAAGCAAGTCTGAAGGATCAGAACTAATAATTCAGCAAACAGCATTGACTTATTTGATTTCATATTCCATCAGTATGTTTTGGTGGCATGCATTGATAATCACATTTTTAATAAGGAAATGCTCTCTTACTTTTAGCTCAAGAAATGGATTTGTGGAATTTTATTATATTTTTATTATATTTGTTATTGTTTTTCCTTCCAGTCACATAAAAAGCGGTTGCATTGCTCAGTATAAAAGATACTCATTGTGATGAATAGCTTATTGAATGGCTTTTCTCCATTTTAGAAAGTCTCAGAGATTGAATCTTTGCAGTTTCTCATCCTGTCCAACGTTATTTTGTGAAGGAAGATGGACTTATACAATTAATATTTATTTTTATATTCAGAGATATTGTGTATTGGTACTAATATCTGCATTCTCCTACCACCGATTTGCTGTTAATGACATATTACCAAAGATATTAAACAAAAAGCTGAACATTAAGCATTTTTCTTCATTAATGAAACTAACAAGTATAATGGAGATGTATCAGTGCTTGTCTAATTACATATACAATGCATTCCTTTACAAGTGAAGCTTATAACAATTTACAGGCTCAGTTCTTATGGCCAACTTCTGTATCAGGTTTCTTACAAATATGATTTGCCCATTTTTTAAAATGTAATAATTCAAGTGACAACAATAAAATAATCATTAAACTGATATTCTTGAGATTGTACTAAAAGTCAACAAAGCATTGTTACTTTCTTATAATTTAATATAATTTGGGGGTCCATAAAACATGCATAAATTATCAATAACTTGTATATTGAATTTTAGTAGCTTTTCAGAGTAAATTGAATTCAAGGAAATTCAGATATTTTGCTGCTGTACCTTTACATTTTGATTGTTATTTTTATAATAAGCATGCATGATCTTATCATTTACATTAAAATATGTTTTCATTTTCTGGGGAAAAAGGGAAGACAGAAATATTATCTAATTTTATTTAGGAGAAAGCAAGAAAATAATGGATAAAGAGTACTTTAATTAAATGAAAGAAACATACCTGGGTGAGTTTTAAATTTGAAATTATGAAATATAAAACACTTATGAGTGTGGAGAGAAAAATGAGAAGGGAGTTGAAGATGAATCCCAGCACTTGAACATAGGTAATCAGCAAAGAGTTTATACTATCAGCATAACTGGTTATACATGATGGATAGCAAATGCATGGAGTAAATAAAGCTTTTTTGTGTCCAGGCTCCCAGTTACTGAGATATATGAAGTGAACTGACCTGCGGTCACAGGGACACAGAGAGCCACAGTCAGATCATAAGTTCCAGGAGGGCAGTGTTCATGCAGGTATCATTCATCATTTATTTACCTCGATCCCAGGGTATAAGAGTGCTCAGTAAATGTTTGTTTAGTGAATGAAGAATACACACACACACACACACACAGCATACTACATTTATATCATACTACAGTAGAATGTAATAGATAATACATTAAAATACAGTGGTAGATATATGCACATATATTGGTAAAATAGGCAGAAGTAGGTTGGTATCCTAACAATTCAGGAAATTCCGGTTATTAATTTCTAGGAGCCGGTTTGAGAAAATTGTTCAGGGACTGCTTTGTTCTAAGATTGACAATGTTGAGGGGCGCCTGGGTGGCTTAGTCGGTTAAGCGTCCGACTTTCGCTTAGGTCATGATCTCGCGGTTCGTGGGTTCGAGCCCCGCGTCGGGCTCTGTGCTGACTGCCAGCTCAGAGCCTGGAGCCTGTTTCAGCCTGTGACTCCCTCTCTCTCTGACCCTCCCCTGCTCACGCTGTCTCTCTCTCTCTCCTAAAAATAAATAAAACATTAAAAAAAATTAAAAAAAAAAGATTGACAATGTTGATACAGTCATCACTCTCCACATGTGACTATTGAGCATTTGAAATCTACTAGTCAGAGCTGCGATATTCTTTTAGTTACTGTAAAACACACCTGAAAGTCTGGACTCAATAACAAAATATACACTCTACAATTTATAATGTTTATATTTATTGCATTAAACAAAACACACTTTTAAATTAATCCTCTATTCTTACTTTTATAATGTTGCTATTAGAAAATTTCAAGTTTCAAATTTCCACTGTAGCTCATGTTGGTGGCTGACATTATATTTCTAATGGAACTCACAGGCTAGGAGAAAAGCTGTCTTGAAGCTTGTCTTCTGATATTAAAAACTTCCATAAATATAAGAGTAGTTAGAAAATGTGTTTAGAAACGATGCTCAGAGTCCCATCTCATCAGGGAAATACAAATCAAAACCACACTGAGATGCCACCTCACGCCAGTCAGAGTGGCTAAAATGAACAAATCAGAAAACTCTAGATGCTGGTGAGGATGTGGAGAAATGGACACCCTCCTACACTGTTTTGGGAATGTAAGCTGGAGCAGCCCCTCTGGAAAACAGTATGGATGTTTCTGAAATAATTAAAAATAGAACTCCCCTACCCAGCAGTAGCACTGCTAGGAATTTACCCAAGGGATGCAGGAGTGCTGATGCATAGGGGCACATGTACCCCAATGTTCATAGCAGCACTCTCAACAATAGCCAAAACATGGAAAGAGCCTAAGTAATCATCAACTGACGAATGGATCAAGAAGATGTGGTTCATGTATAGAATGGAATACTACGTGGCAATGAGAAAGAATGAAATCTGGCCATGTGTAGCAACATGGATGGACCTTGAAGGTGTTATGCTGAGTGAAATAAGTCAGACAGAGAAGGACAGATACCATATATTTGCACATATAGGTGGATTAGGAGGAAGCTAACAGAGGACCATGAAGGAGAAGAGGGGGAAACATAGTTGAGGAGAGAGAGGGAAGCAAACCATGAGAGACTCTTGAATGCTGAGAACAAACTGAGGGCTGATGGGGGTGGGGGAGAGAAGAAGGAGGGGGATGGGCATGGAGGAGGGCACTTGTGGGGATGAGCACTGGGTGTTATATGGAAACCAACTTGACAATAAACTATTTAAGAAAAAAAATGTTTAGAAAAAGGAAAAAAAGAAAATGTGTTTAGATTAATAGATTTATAATCCCTGGTGAGTATATTTTTCCTGCAAAAAATGTTTTTATTTCTATTTTATAGATGTCAAAAATCCAAGTTTTTAGGGCTAATAACTTTTAATTTTAGAAAGATATTTCTGCTATGCCATGAAAATCTGAAGTACATTGACAACAGAATATTTAAGGTAGCTTTTCATTAATATTACTAACCTTTGGATAAAGTTAAACTAATCATTTTTAAAAATGTTTATTTATTATATATACATCTATATATGTATATATAGACAGAGAGTGTGTACAAACATGCACACACAAGCAGAGGAGAGGCAGAGAGAGAAAGAGAGTATAACTATCCATGTGTAAGCAAGAGAGGGGAAGAAAGAGAGGGAGAGAGAGAATCCCAAGCAGCCTCTATAATGACAATGTTAAGCTCCATCTAACAAACCATGATATCATGACCTGGGCCAAAAGAGTCAGACGCTTAACTGACTGAGCCACCCAGGTGCCCTGAAAGTAATCTTAAAATAATAGTAATTTGGGGAGTCTCGTCAAGAAAAAGTATATTTTAAGGGAAGTGATTTAATTTAAAGCACTATTGCTAATTAAAATTAATTGAATACTGAAAATATTTAAGATTCATTGACAGCTTTCACCTTGAAGGTGAAATGAATGAATTTAAATTAATTCCCCCAGAATACCTGAGCATTTCAAGCGATAAAACAGTAAACATAAAATATTATTTCATTACAGTGAACATTAATAACTAAGCTGGGGTTGTGTAATCTAATCACTATTCATAGCTTAATTTGCTATGACTCACAATTTCATTCTGCCACATTTACATTTCTATATCCGAGTAATCCCTGCCCCCACCTTCAATTATTAAGTTGTATCCGTTGCACCATCCCTAGGGGTCTAAATGGATACATTGAAGTAGAATACCTGTTTGTAAGCTTTGCACTAGTCACCTGACTGACCCTTTGCATATTCTCTGCATAAATGCTCTTCCTTCCCAATGTCTTCCAGTTACTATAACACATGCATCAGAACTCAGCAGAAATGTCCCTCATACTACTCTTTTGTTAGAGACTCCTATTTGAAATTGTGTTTGTGCAACTTAATGTAATTGAATTTTTAAAAATTTTATTTCTGTGTGGTCTTTTATTAATGTTTGCCTTTTCCACTAGAGCAGTCCTAAGGTCAGGGATGAGGTCCGAATGATGCTCGGTGTTGCAGGCACAGCAATTTGCTTGGTGTCTGGCACTTAGTGGAGACTCAACAAGCATTTAGCAAAAGAGTAGAGCATCTGTATTCATGAGCTCTAAAATATAGTACCTGAATATCTTTTCAGGTTTTTACCTAATGGCCCCTTTTTGGTAATAGATTTTGTTTAGGCAATTAAAAGTTTAATTAATATAATTTTCTGGCCTATGTTATACATTTTTTTCTTCAAATATTATTTTATCACTGCATGCAAGCATGTTTATTTTGAAAGGTAATGAAAATAATTTCCTCAATGGGTAACTACTGTAAAAGTAATGAATTAATTCTGCAAAAATATTACAGACATGCTAGGTGGTATGGAAGTTGCAAAGATAATCCAGATAAGCCCATTTTTCTCAAGGAGGTATAGAGGAGGAAAATGAAGAAAGGTAATATGAATGCTGGGTTGACAGTAACATTCATTGGTGTAGAAGAGGTACAGAATACCAGGTGATGACAGACTATCTCCAACTAAGACAAGAATAAAGAAAGGCATCATGAAGGAGGAGGCAGTGAATATAAGCTTTAAAGAATAAGAAGAGTTGGAACCTGCGTAAGTGACTCAACAAGGAAATGCACTATATCTGAAGGGAAAAAAATGTAAGCAATGGCACAGAAACCGAGGATGTGAGGGGCATACATGAAGGGTGAATAACAGTTCACCCTTTCTCTAGAGTACCAGGTGGATGAATGCAGTATGATCAGATTGCCCAAATGTAGACTTAAGAGGCTGGTAGCCATGATTTTAAGTCTTAGTTCTGTGATCTACTGGCCATGGGGCTTTCATGCAAACAATATCTCCTTTCCAAGCCTCAGTCTCTCCACATGAGAAAAATGAGAGGAAGATGATATAAGAGCTGTGGAGGTTCATTTGGAGAAGTTAATAATGTTTATTAAGAGTTTAGGATAGTAAATCCTAAATCAATTACTTAAAATGGGAGTGAACTCTGAGAAGTGTTTTGCTTTGATGTCATTGATTCTCTGTTGCCTCCATGAGTCATTTCAGTATACCGGTTAAGAGCACAGACTTTGGAATCAGGCTGTTTGAATTCTGATTTGTTTGCTCTTAAGTAAATCATTATAGGCAATTTACTTATGCTTTCTGTACCTCACTTCCTCATCTATAAAATGAGAATAATAATGATTATGAAGATCAAATAAGTTAATAAATTCAAAGAGTATAGAACAGTAGTTGGGTATGTTATGTATGTATTCAGAAAGCATTATATAAATGTTAGCTATTCCCATTGGTTAGTCATCAAAAGCATTCTAGAAAACTGTCTGAATCAGAGATGTGCCTGAGAAGAAAACAACACGCTAGCCCTGCATGAGATAAATTGGGATGAGAGACACAATAGAAACAACCTTTCTAATTGGAGGAAGTGAGGGCATGAACAAGAATAGACAAAGGGAGACATGAGGGGTAAGGGAAAACATAACAGAACTACACCTTAAAGGAGAGAGCAGTTGGAAACTCATTGGATATGGGGAAAGAGACCAGTGAGAGGAATATCAATACTGAGACTTTCAGGCTGTCAATTGAGAGATGTTGCCTCAGACAGAAATAAGAAATCAGATAAATGAGCAGATCTGAGATGGGCATGTTTTGGATGTGCTGCACTTGTATTCCTTTTGGTACTTCTCACTGGAGACGTCTAGAAGGTGAAAATGAAGGACTTGAGGCCAGAGCATTGAAATATAGATTAATAGGTGATAGATGAAGTTTGAGAATAACAAGGAAGAGAGGTTAGAGACATAATAAGGTTGAGGGAACTTATACATGAAAGATGTACCTAGCAGGTTGGAAGAAAGTGAACTTACAAGAGAAAGGGATGAGGAACTGTTAAGTCACTCTTTTTTTATTTTATTTTTTCCAGACTTATTCAGATATAATTGACATATAAAATTATGTATATTTAAGGTGTACAATGTGGTAATTTGATACATGTACATTGTAAAGTGATTACCACAATCAAGTTAGTTAACACATGTGTCAGCTCACATAGTTACCACTTTTATGTGTGTGAGGTGAGTGCACTGATGAGCAACCTTCTTAGCAATTTGCAAGTGTATAAAATAATATTGTTAGCTATAGTAAAAATGCTGTACATTAGCTCCCCAAAACTTATTCTTGCTATAACTGAAGGTTTGTACCCTTTGACCAAATATCCCCATGTCCCTCTCTCCCAAGTCTCTGGTAAACATAGTTCTACTCTCTTGGTTTTGACTTTTTAAGATTTCACATGTGAGTGAGATTATACAATATTTGTCTTTCTGTATCTGGTTTATTTCACTTAGCATGATGTTCTGTAGTTTCATTCATACTACAAATGGCAGGATTTTCTTCTTTTTTTTATGGCTGAATATTCCTGTGTGTGTGTGTGTGTGTGTGTGCACATGTCACATTTTCCTTATCCATTCACCTGAAAAAGAGGAATTGGTATCAGCCAAATCTTTAGCCCTTGACATCTATGGGTACAAAGTTAATTACAAGAATTGTGTAGTTTCCTGGCTTTTGTTAACTGCCCTGGTGTCTTTAAGAAAAATAAAGACAAATTCAATTCAGCTAAATATTTACTCAGGGCACACTGTGAAAGTCTCATGACAATATTCAGAGATAGCCATGTCTTCTACAGCTGGATTGCAGGTTGCTGGAGTAAGGCCTTGAGTTTAATCAGAAGGGTGGCAGAGCTTGCAAAGGAGATTGACCTTTGACAAACCCCACTGTACCATAGTCAGGATCCCTACTAGAAAGAAGTATGCCCTTACGACCTGGGTTGGGGGCATATGAACCCCTGCGAACCTTGAACTATTCAGATACCAATGAATTTTACAGGCTTAAAGACATAGATCCCTCACCCCCTCTTCACTCACTAGATGAGATTAACCTTCATTGGCCTAGAGATAATAAAAGACCTCATCTGAGATGGATGTCTCTCAAGATAGTGCTTATCCCTCTCATGAGCACTCCCACCTACCTTCATTGCCTTGGTTCACAGTGTAGCCCAAGTAGGAGAAGGATGCCTCTTGTATGAGAGGAAATACTGCACTACACTTCCTGACTAACATGTACCCACAGAACCAGGGGAACACTTGTATAAATAGTGATATATCAAGGGCAGTAAAATATAAGTCTGGATAGGACATATTAATAGTGTTCTCCCATAAAACAGGATTTAACATCCTGGTAAGTTACCTGAAACTGGTCCTAATATATGGCTAGGATGAATTCCTGAAGTGTGGACACAACAATGACCTACAGAGTGTTGGAGACGTAGAACTGTCTTGGCTGAGTATTGAGGAAAGGGTACAAAGACTAACAGGTGATCGTGTTAGAATGGATTTTTTATGTGAGATCAAAGAACCTATCAAAGATTCTCTTCCCAGGAGGGCCCAACTTTCCTTCATTCAGTCAATAAAGAATGAATTCATGAGGGGGTACCAATATTACTGGAAATACTAGCAGTGAATGCTCTGTACTACTCAGAGGTAGCTTTAAAGATGCTGCTATAGAACTGTTTTTCCTAGTGTCAGTGAGGCTTACAGAATAGGATTCCCAGATAGCAGAACAGGTGGCAGCACTCACCCATCAGAGGCAAGACTGATATAGTCACCATAATGAGCCCTATGCTTGAGTAGCAACCATACTACCTTCATTTACAGCTATCAGTACAAAGGCTGGAATGATGGTATTCCTATATGTGGGATGGATGGCCAATTAAGACACTGCTAGCTTTGTATAGCCAGAAACTAAAATCTAGATTCATTAAGTTGAAAGCTGATGTTAGTCCAATGATACAAAATTATGGTCCTTTGTCTGATTTCTTGATCTATGCTAGTTCTCAACAGAGCTCATCAACTGAAGGGGATCTAGGTTTCCCAAAGGAGTAACTCTGCTCTTCCACATTACTGTATACAAAAATAATACTTAATCATTTCTCAAAGGGATCTGTGGTCATTTGTCGCAGTAATCATATACCGGAGGTAGGGGAATATATAGATTTTTCTAGTACTCTTGAATACAGGGAATCAGATGACACTAAAACCAGAAGATTCAAAGTTCCATCTTAACTCATAGATCATATGAAATCCAGAAAATGTATAGGGTTTAGGACAAATACATTTCACAGTGATTCCAATGAATTACAGTGGGATACAGTCCCACTTCATAGTAACTTCCCCCAGACTTTCAAATGTGTTATCAAGATGGATGTATTTAACCATTGGCAAAATACTCACTTTGATTTCTTTATCTGTGGAGTAAGAGCTGATATATTAGGAAGAGCAAAGTGGAAAATTCTAAAAACTGCTCACACTTCCAGTCAAGATAGTAAATCAGAATTAGTAGTTCAGCCCTGATATACAAATGTAGAGATTAGTGCTATCCTTAAATACTAAAGGTCTCAGACTGATGATTCCAATCAATTTCCCATTTAATACACCTGTATATTTTTGGCAAAAGGCAGATCGATCATGGTAGATATCAGTTGACTACCAGAAACTTACTCAAGTATTGTATCCAGTACCAGATATGGTATCTTTACCACATGAATGAAAACTATTCCTTCATCATTTTTCAATGCAAAGTCAACAAAAGGGATGAGTTGTGAGTAAAAGATGAGTCTTTTAGGAACAAGTTTGCAGGCAGAGATATAGTCTGTGTCAGATAAGAACAAATTATTATAAAATAATGAGAAAGTATAATTAGTTTAATAATATTTTAAAGTTAAAATTGGAAAACCAATATAAATGATAGAATTGGAACATAGAAGTTGGGTCCTTTCTCATACCCTGAGAACAAAGGATGATCTACAGACCTTTTGAGGTAGAAAGGTAGAAATGAAGGAAGTATATCGTTTCTATCTTCATAGTAAAGAATAAATCTTCATACTTAGATAGATAATCCATTATTATTTATCATCAGTCTTAACATTCTTGTTTTCATAATGTTGTGTTAAGTAAAAATACTTAATGTTATCTTCTTAGTCATATAGTAGGCACTTGAATCTACAGCTCCTGTTTCATGTCATAATTTCTAATAGCAATAGTTTAACTACTTTGCCATTTTCTCCTGGTGTGCTTTGCTGATCAGGAGCAGAAATGAAGAAAGAAAATAGTGAGGTCTCAGAGTTACAGACTGGCAAAATAATCATAAAGAAAAACTATGTGACGAGGGCATAGGTTCAAAGAAATATCACAGAATATAACTGAAATTGTTAAAGATGGAAAAATGGCCAAGTAAAGATGCAAGTAAGGTTGGAATAGGAATTTAATACTCAAGGGCATGAAGGTACTGAGGCAGAAGAGGATGTGTTGAGGTATAAATGTTAGAAGTGTGGTTAATTATGACCATTTCAAAAGTGATTATGTTGGGGCATCTGACTTCTGCTCAGGTCATGATCTCACAGTTTGTGGGTTTGAGCCCCATGCCAGGCTCTGTGCTGACAGCTAGCTCAGAGCCTGGAGCCTGTTTCAGATTCTATGTTTCCCTCTCACTGTGACCCTCCCCTGTTCATGCTGTTTCTCTCTCTCAGAAATAAATAAAACATTAAAAAAAAATTTTTAAATAAAGTGATGATGTTAGCAGTGGATCATTGGTAAGAGACAAGAATATTCAAGGTATAAAGATGAGACTGGGTAGGTGACTTGAAGGAAAAACAAAGGATTGAGGAGTTGAGAAAATCAAGAGACCACAAGACTGCAGTGATAGAAAATCTCCTGATGATGATGTGGAACTATAACCAGAGAATGAAATGTATTATATCAGGATGAATGGAAGAAAATGTGTAGCTGATTGTTATAACATTGTTGATTCATCGAGAAATGGTTAGAAGAGAAAAAAGGGAAGACTCCAAAAGTTTTTGTATCCTGCTCCCCCCAATCCAACCCCAGTCTATCTTATAGGCATTGTAAGAAGTAAAAATTGTTGATTTGACACCATTTCTATCTCTGTTCAGGTTATGTAGTTAGTTGTCATATTAACTGAGAAAATAGAATCTCATTATTCATGTGGCTTAGGTTCTAATATCAGCATTTTACATATATGTGCTTTTAATTACCATCGTCATGATTATTGTTGCTGTTATTATTATAGTGTGCAATAAATTATAAAACAAACACGAATCTAATTTTTGTGAGATCCCTAATGCATTTATGTTGTACCCAGGAGTTGAGCAGAACCTAGTTTGAAAACCAGTGTTATAAATACTTCCATTAATCTATCCTAAACAAATTTTACAAATGAGGTATACTTATGTCTATAAAGAGGAAATTAAATCTCAGTGAGTTACACAACTTGCTGAAAACAATACATTGTAAGAGTAGAAAAGTTGGGACTTAAATCCAAGACTATGACATCACTTTTATAGTAGAGTTCACTTTAGGCTACTGTTTGAATAGTACCTATTTAAGCTAATATTTGAGTCCTCTGGATAGCCACTAAATCATTGATTTAGTCTCTTTCATCTTTTTTTTTTTCACCTAAATGAAGAATGCACTGCCTGTTTTGTTCTCTGATCATTTGTATATCATGTGCCCCGCCCACTCTTGTGTTGACATGAAGTTGTGTTGAGTGTTTACTAATCAAACTTTTGTCAGGCATGCCCTGACTTAAAATTCTCTTCGACGAGAAAGTTCCCTCACAGGAGTGCTGTGCTTATCGTTCTCCTTTTAGAGACACCCTCATGTCTTTCAAGATGGAATCTCTAAAGGGCTGCTCAGTTGAATTAAGGTGAAGAATGACATGAGATGCTAGTAGGAAACAGGCCTGCATGATATGCCTCATTGTAAGTCTTAGGAGGTGCAGAGGCTGTAAATTCTAACCAGGATCCTGTGCTCTAAAGGGAAGGAAATGAGAGATGTGAGGAAAACAACCTCTGCCCACTTTACATGTTTGTGTCGATGTGCTAATGAATTAAATTTTGGTGTTAAAATAAGACTTGTTTCCTGCCGCTGTATTTATATGTATTTTGTGTTTGCTTTTTCTATCTGTATCTCTCTCACGACACACACACAATATACCCAAGGACACATAGGAAAAGGTGGGAGGCTAGAGAAGTGGCTGGACAAAAGCATCCTTGCAAGTTAAGAAAGCAAGCGGTGGGGAATGGAAACTCTTCCCCACATAGCATAAGATTATAATTGGGAAAGTAGGGACACGTGGTAACTTAAGAAAAATATCCACCCTGGAATCCTCGTAGAATTGACATGTGAATATGGGCTTCACAGGGAAGACAGAAGATGAGGGACTGGGGGGTCTGCATGGTGACCTGTCCCAAGGTGCCTGGAGAAAGCAGCCACTGTGGCTGATTACAATTCATATTCTTAAGACTGGTGGCAGGAAGTAGGTGGGCTTTTCCGCTTCCCTCCGGACCTCAGTGACCTTGGTGTGTGAAGTAGAGAGTAAAAGAGATTTTCTTTTTTTTAATGTAGACACATCTAGCTTGGACCTTATAGAGAAATGAAGGTGGCTTTTCTGGTGTTCTACAAAAGGAGGGGGGAAAAAAAGACAAAAAGTTGAAAAAGCAAATAACAGAAGAAAAACCTTCAGGTGGTAAGAGAAATGGATTTTGTGGAGTAAATTTTTCACGGGATTTCTCAACATCCAAGCACTTAATTAGAATTTTATTTAACCTCCTCAACAAAGGGAAGGTATCGAAGGGCTTGCGCTTTAAAAAGATGAATGTGATTGCTGTGTCAGGGCATGGAGAAAAGAGCCACCAGAGGTGGAGGGAGCATTAGGAGGTTTTTATAGTCTTCCAGAAGAGAGGTAATAAAGACCTGGACACTTAATACTGGATATATATGTTATGTAGTATTTTCTGTTAATTAAACTTCTTAGTATAACGGTACAGGAGAGAACTTGTTCTATATTTTATGGATTTCCAGGAGTGCTAGGAGAAGGGGAGAATTCTCCACCAAGCAATAGCCCATTAAAAATTAATTTCTGCAGAAATTCATTAAAACTTGAAGGGATGAAGTGGTTATATATGTACCTTACCCAACCACTCCCTAATAAATCCCTTTGAATATATGCATCTAGGAGTCTTTTGTTAAAATGGGGTAAAATATAGGCAATATTTATATGGGAACAAGTGTGGTCAGATGGTAAAATAAAGGCATTTAATGTTTAGAAATTTCAAACAGCTTTCCTCCATAAATAAGCTAGACTATAAAGCATACATACGAATTCTCCTAATGCAGTTGAGTATTAACTTCCCATGCATGAATGCACAGATTATTAAACAATTAAATTAAGTGCAATTCAGAGACTAGGAAAGTAGGGACATCTGAAATTAATCTGTTAATTATTAGCTGCATCAGAAGAGTCTTTAGAACAAAATAAACAAAGTGGTAAATTAAATTCCACCTTGTTGGAAAGTTGAATTTGGCTGACTTAATTTGCAAGTAAAAGTATGGAAGATGTAACTGAATGGTAAAATCACCCATTTTTCCGGCGATTTTCCAGTGTAACTTTGTCAAGAAAGGAAAGTTGGGAGATGATCATAAAATAACTGTTCAGGATTTCTGTGAAAGTTGGCGCACCATGGCAATAACGCTCAATCGGGGAACAATGCTTAAAATCAGGAAATGAATGATTAAACAAAATAACAGTCCCCTTACCCTTTAGTTTTTGCTTGAAAACTAGTACGGGTTATATTTTAAACTTGTGTCTGGAAAGGTGAATAAGTTTTTAAATTTTATTGCTGCCGTTTTAAATAGAATTTGTTTCTAAGAGCATGAATACAGAGTTTTCATGTAAAACTGTGCCAGAACCTTAAAGGTCTTGTACAGGGAGAAGAAGCCATGTCTGTGGTCCCTACACTAAACACATGCATTTTTGCTTCTGTGGGGACCTGAGGCAATGAAGAATCAAGTGATTTCCTTGTTTCTAAACTATGTGTTAACTTTGACTCTGGAGTTTGGTGTAGGCATTTCTGTTCTATAAAGTATATCTCAAATGATTGATACTGGAGTGGACCCTAGCAGTAGCATTTGCTTATTTCTGTAGCAGTTAAAGAATAGTTTCTTCTAAAAATATTTCCTGGACCCTTACTTTCTTTTGTAAAATGAGCAATTTCCATTAATACTTGACATAATGGAGGCTTTTGGTTCAACAAGCACTTTTTTAAATTATTCCTTTAATGTAGAGGGTAGTTTTTGCTCCACATTTGCCTTTTCTAAAATGGAGTAAAAATATGATTCAGAATTCTTAAAGTTACATTGTTCATAGTTACATTTATAACCGAATTTTAACAGATTTGATTAATTAAATTAGTAATTATTTTTTTCAAATGTACCATAAGTCTATACTCAGTAAACCAAATTTGATAGTTTAAGGAGCAAAAGTAATGGATTGTATATAATATTTACATATTGAATATCATATATTTCAAATTAATTTTGGGCAGACAGAGCATAATTGGAGTAGAGCCCTCATTTTGACTTGATTACCTCTGCAAAGTCCCTATTTCCAAATTACCACATTCACAGGTACCAGAGATTTGGATCTCAACATATTTTGGGAGTCTGGATGACTTACAATTCCACACATAACAGGGTCTTAAAGTTAATTTTTATGATGAATTTTTTTTTTTCCCTGTACTGACTTTAAACCTGAATTCCCATGTAAGATGTGACTCTATGGCACATCTATATAAATATATCAGAAACATTTTATAGAAAAGTGTTTTGTTTTATATTAAATTTCTTATCTGTTAAGAAACATTTACTCTTATTATTATACATTTTCCTAAATATCCTGCTGTAATCAGAGTCCCAGAGAAGATACTAGGGCAATGACCACTTTACTCTTTTTTTTTTTTTTCTTCAAGTAGTTTATTGTCAAATTATTTCCACATAACACTCAGTGCTCATCCCCACAAGTGCCTCCTCCAT
>NW_027530545.1:15389786-15427878 GCF_008692635.1 Crocuta crocuta | reverse complement strand
TTTCCATGTTTTAGCTATTGTGGAGAGTGCTGCTATGAACATTGGGGTACATGTGCTCCTATGCCTCAGCATTTCTATATCCCTTGGGTAAATTCCTAGCAACGCTATTGCTGGGTCCTAGGGGAGTTCTATTGTTAGTTTCCTGAGAAACCTCCACACTGTTTTCCAGAGGGGCTGTACCAGTTTACATTCCCACCAACAGTGTAGGAGTGTGCCCGTTTCTCCACATTCTCATGAGCATCTAGAGTCCTCTGATTTGCTCATTTTAGCCACTCTGACTGGCATGAGGTGGTATCTCAGTGTGGTTTTGATTTGTATTTCCCTGATGAGGAGGGATGCTGANNACATGGGTCAAAAATAGAATGTCGGTCATTCCAGAAACCCCTCCACATGTCCATCCCAAGGTTAATCAATTCCTGTTCTCTCCCCCAAGAAGTAAGCATTATCCTGATTTACAACAATCGCTTCTTTATGTTTTATTATCCACGTGTGTATTTCTAGACACAATTGTTTAGTCTTGTCAGTTTAGAGTTTTAGTCTAGATGTTGCTGATTCCCTGATACTGTCTGCCATGTTTCTCAGTGTCTTGTGTATCCAGAGATTTGATAGCTGGATCAAGAGATCTCATGAGACTCAAGTTTGATGCCACGAGTGGTCTGTTTTTCATCAGGGACACATTAACGTTTGGGTGTCTCTCTTTTTGTATAGTTAGAAGCTGTGATGGTCAATAATCTATTCATTGGGACTTACAACTAGTGGTATTCCAGTTGTATCATTTCTTCTTTATGTGTTAGTCAAATTAGTTTTATATAGAGATGCTTACTTTCCTTTACAATTTTGTAACCCAGTAGCAAATTTCATTTAAGAAAGGCAAGAAAAATGCTTAATCCTTTAACTTTATTTATTAGTTATCATCTGAAGGACACCAGTTAATTTTCCATTTTTTAAATCGTCGTCACTCAATGGATTGTACTTACTATCTATTTTGAGGCTGAAATTATTCCTGTAAAAGCCTCTTTCACATTGCTCTCAGTTCTTTTGACATGATGCTAGTAGTCCTTGAGAGTTTCCTCTTTAGCAGTTATGAGAAGTTTCAAGCTCAACTTGTACATTTCTTGCTTTGAATATGAGACTAGCCGTTTGCAAGAGAGGAAAATAGTATTGTAAAGTAACTTGGAAAAATAATATTTTATGACAACAGGATATCTTGACACTAGGGATCCTTATTGATATTACATTTGGTCATTGTTTGTATGCCTTTTCAATGTGTGCATATTTGTAGGTGTATACATTAAATTTTCGTGAGTTCATATGACTACTTCTCTATCAAACTTAGAATTGTCTAGTGATTTTGTTAAATCTCTTCTGTGTTACTTTTATATCTGCTTTCTTACACACTACTAAAACTGCTTTTCAAGGACACAAGATATGGCAGCATTAAACTATCCCATTAATTATTCTTTTACTTTATTCCACACATTAGCCTTATAATAACTATTCTAATATTATCCCCATGAATATAACATTCTTACATATGCATTCTCCATTCTTTCCTTACTTTTTATACTTTTGCCAGAGCCAGTCTGTCTGAGCATATAGCCATTTCATATTTACTCTTTTCTTTTTAACCCTCATGTAGTCTTACTAGTAACTATATCACAATCTATTCTCTTACCATTTTGGTTGTATGAGATTTGATCTCCGTAAAAATCCTTAAGAAAGACACATGGAGACATTGTTCTGTGAGTCCTTGCATATTGATATAAGTTTGTGTTCCTTATATTGAAAGTCAGTTTTGTTGAATATAAATCAATAATTCATATTTTCTTTTTCTTTCTCTCTTTCTTTCTTTCTTCCTTTCTTTCTTTCTCTCTTTCCTTCTTTCTTTCTTTCTTTTCAGTGTTTTATTTTGTAACTCTTTATTCTAATAAAGTATTGTGATTGAATAACCTAAAGATAGGCTAATATTTTTTCTATTATAAGTCTTTCACTGTTTCTGTCAGAGAAAAGAATTTTTCTTTCCTTTAAAAAAAAACCTTAAAATTTTAATAGAAATCGTGTCAGGTATGTGATGTGATTTCTTAACATGGAGGTTCATTTTTTTAAATTTCAAGAATGCTTTCATAATTTTAGCTTTTGTTCTGTTCCTTTGCTTCAGTTTTCTTTACAGATTCCTATTTTCATACGTTAGATTTTGTCCATTGTAAGTGTTTGTTACTTTGTCAGATCTTTTATATCTTTTTTTCATTTTCTGGACTAAAAAAATCTTCCCATCTTATCTTAAGGCATCATATTCTGTTCGTTGATTCTTCTTTTGTGATCCATAATTTAGTACTTATTTTAAAAACATTTTTTTCTTGGGGTTCCTGGGTGGCTTAGTTGGTTAAGTGATGGACTCTGGCGCAGGTCATGAACTCATGGTTCATAGGTTCGAGCCCCACATCGTCGGGCTCTGTGCTGACAGCTCAGAGCCTGGAGCTTGCTTTGGATTCTGTGTCTCTCTATCTCTCTGCCTCTTCCCCATTCTCTCTCACTCTCTTTCAAATAAATAAAACATTTTTAAAAATTTAAAAAAAATATTTTTTTCCTGACAAATATCATATGACTTCACTCATATGAGGACTCTAAGATACAAAACAGTTGAACATAAGGGAAGGACACAAAAATAATATAAAAACAGGGAGAGGCACAAAACATAAGAGAGTCTTAAATATGGAGAGAAAACAGAGGGTTGCTGGAGGGGTTGTGGGAGGGGGGATGGGCTAAAGGGGTAAGGGGCCTTAAGGAATGTACTCCTGAAATCATTGTTGCACTATATGCTAACTAACTCAGATGTAAATTTAAAAAATAAATTAATTAAATTCTGATAATTTCTTTTTAATATAAAAATAATTTTTGCTTTTAGTTTAAAAATGTTTCTAGATTTTTCTAGTTTTGATTTATATTGTTCTTTAATGTATTCTTTTATTAATTTTTAAAGTATTTATTCATTTATTTATATTTTTAGCTCACCTCAACATAGGTTATAAAGACTTTAGTTTTGTGCTGCTCCTTGGACATGTCTTTCTGGTATGGTATATGCTGGTATGGTCCATAGGAATTTTATTCTGCTCCTTGTTCTGTTTGCAATAGCAATGCTGTTCAGATTTGATTTTGATACTTTTCTCTTGCTCATTTTTATGTGAGATCCATTTTCCCATAATTCTAGAGGATTATGGGTGATTCAGGATAACTTTGATCACCTCACAGAGCTCTCTCTGTTGTTTTCTATAGTGTTCACAATTATGAGGGCTTGCTTCTCAGACTTCTGGTTCTCTTCCCTATGCCTTCTCTCTACCCAGACTCTTTCATCTGCACATTTGTCCTGTCTTCCTTCACTATCTCTTTCCTGCTCTAATTTGATTTCACAGAGCCAGTTTCTCCCCAGTGTAGATCCTTGTTCTGGAAGAGAGCTTTGCCTGGACAGTTTCAAGAGTCATAGGATCTAGACTTCTCTCTGTCTTTAAGGCTTTAGGACCTTTGAACTCACTGGATGGAGGACTGGCTAAAACCTCTCTGAGTTTCAACTGTTGTTTTCTAAAAATGTTTTTTTTTTAATGTTTTATTTATTTCTGAGAGAGTGAGACAGCGTGAGCAGGGGAGGGTCAGAGAGAGAGGGAGACACAGAATCTGAAGCAGGCTCCAGGCTCTGAGCTGTCACCACAGAACCCAACGCAGGGCTCAAACCCACAAAACGTGAGATCATGACCTGAGCCAAAGTTGGACGCTTAACCGACTGAGCCACCCAGGCGCCACATCAACTGTTGTTTTCAAATTGGCCCAGTATGATTCCCTGTAACTCCCCGTCTGTTATCTGATGGTGCTTCTGCTCTCAGGCAGTCACTTGCCCCATTGCTGCTCCCTGCTCTCCTCCTCACAGATATCACTGCCATGCAGGTCTTGCAGCTGTTACTGGATTCATCTTCTCTACCTGAATATTATAGTTTGTGAAAATATCTTTTGTAGTAAATAGTCTCCATATTTTAAACTCATTCATTCCTTCATTCATTCATTCAGTCACTATCTAGTTGTCTTGTCTGTCTTTATGTGAGAGTTGGGAGAGATTCACAAATATGCTACTGCTGTTGTGATTTTCTTTTTTTTTTCTAAGTTTATTTATTTATTTATTTTGAGAGAGAAAGAGAGAGAACAAGCTGGGGAGGGACAGAGGTGGGGGGGACAGAGGATCTGAAGTGGGCTCTGTGCTGATAGCAGAGAGCACGTTGCTGGGCTCGATCTCATGAACCATGATATCATGACCTGAGCCGAAGTTGGATGCTTAACTGACTGAGCCACCCAGACACCCCTTCTTTCTTTTATTTTAAACTCCAAAGATGTCATGTAGATATAGGCTCAATTAATTGGTGCATTTGGTCATTATTATTTGGTTAGTCATATCTATTTCCTGTAGCCTGGCAAAGGAGGTCAAGTAAATATTTGTCTTTCAGATTATCATGGAAATGTGGAAGCATAGTTTGAAATACAAGAGAAAGAAAAACCTGTGATTTGCAATATATAAGAAAATTTCAGGACCAATTTAGACCTTAGCCTAGGTGCTAATTTTATCTAAACTACTTTATTCTTCACGTGCTTGAGGGTACACTACTCTATGAAGTATGGAGTGGAGACTATTCTAAATTGCTGGTTAATTAAATAGCTGACAGTAAGCCCAGTTCTTTCAGCACACTTACATCAATGCGGTGGTCTGAGGCACTTTGGCTTGTTCAGCATGTAAACTCCATCTCAAAGCTGCAATAAGGATGACTGCAATTATTTCTCTCCTACAGTATAGTACACATGTTATTGCAAACAATAATTGATAGTTAATTAAGTGGGTGGGTTTAGTTTTAAGAAATTTTTCTGCTCTATGGAATATAACAGATCTGAGTTGGCTCAGCAATACTCTTACCCAACCTTGTCTTCCAGAGTTTGATGGAACTGATGAGGCCAGTCGTCCAAATGCCATGAGCAAAGTTTTAGAGTCATACCAGTCCCCTTGGTCTTTTTTTATAAAGCAACTGAGACTACATTGGAGGTTTTGGAATCCTGTTATTCTCTGTAGCTTCACAGGATAGTTTGCTTGGAGGATGCCTCCTTGCGCTCCTGTTGTAGGTCGTCTACCGCGTTATTATCTTTGAAGCAGGCAATAGTCAAAGGCACTAATATGTTTCCTATATTTTATTGCTTTATTAGGCTGAGTTTCGGTTTTAGTTTTTTGATCTGCATATCTTAATGAAAGAAATTGTAATGTTTAATTTAGTGTGTTGAATTGGCTAGGTAATAGTATCTAGATATTTGGTCAAACACTGTTCTGGATGCTTCTGTGAAGCCTTTTTTTTTTTCTTTTTAATGGGATTTACATTTAAATCAGTAGACTTTGGGTAAAGCAGATTGCTCTCCATCATATGGTGGGCCTGATCCAATCAGTTGAAGGTCTTAAGAAAAATGCTGACCTCTAAAAGAGGAGGTTCTGCCTGCAGACTGCCTTTAGATTTGAGCTGCAACTATTCCATGTATTCCCCACTTTTGATCTACTTGCAAGTTTGAACTTCCAGCCTTTACAACTGTGTGAGCCAATTCCTTAAAATAATCTTTTTTCCATTCCCTCCTCTCTTTCCCTTCCTCTCCCCCCCCCCAACAAACACACAGCACTGTATTAATTCTGTTTCTGTGGAAACCCCTAATATACAAATTATCTATACATGGTCAAAAATATTGCAGATTTCTAGCACTGATTTACACATATTTTTTCCTATTATTCTTGCCTGTATATGTTCTGTTCACTCTTCTGACAATCTGTTCTTGTAAATGATTTTGCAGATAAGACTTAAAGTTATTCTGTGGTACTAATCCATATCCATATAAGTAGGTCAATTTAGGGCAGTTCTACTTTAGGTCTTAAGAAAAGAAATTCTACTTTTCTCTTCTGATTTACTCCCCTTGCAGAAAAGAAATTCTACTTTTCTCTTCTGATTTACTCCCCTTGCAGAAAAGAAATTCTACTTTTCTCTTCTGATTTACTCCCCTTGCAGAAAAGAAATTCTACTTTTCTCTTCTGATTTACTCCCCTTGCAGATAGAATATAAGATGTGAAAGACCTACAAGGTTAAGGTATAGGGAAAAAATGAGGAAGCAAAATTTCTGGCCCTTTCCATCCTAGACTGTAAACAAATGACAGAAGGCATCATTATAGGTCACTTGCAGCCTTGCTATGCTTATCAGGACAGGACATCAGAAAAGCATTTTGGTCCAAGCTTCCTTAGAGCAAAATAGAGGATGCATTTGTGAATTTATATCAATCTATATTTATATCTATATATGAATGTATAGATAAATACATATACATATGTGCATAATATATAAGTGCATATTTATATCAGTAACTAAATATAAGTAAGTAATTAGTCAAGAATAGACTATTTCAGAATTCTGACTATTTTCTCCTAGAAGACAAAGTGACAGTAACAAGTGCTGGCAAAATCATTTGTGGAGTTGTAACTATATGGTTCTTAATTGTTATTAATGATAAAAATGGAAATATCTGTTGAGAGGCAGCCCCTGAAGTGTTTCTACCTATAAGAATTAGTTTGTTTAATTGTTACAGGAATTGTTCTGATGGAAACATTATTGCCAGCATTTTATAAATGAAGCAACAGCGTTTCAAATAACTTGCCCAAGGTTTCCTGTGATTACATTTGTAGAATCATCTTGACATTTCTCAAAACTCCATCATTACTTTCAACTTCCATCTGTCTTTTTTTTCCTTTAGGTCAAGGGCGGTACTAGGACAGATCTTTAAAAAAAACTCAAGGTTATATTCATGTTGCCCTGATTTACTTTGGTGTATTGAGCCTCATTTCTGATACATATTTCTCCAAAACACTTACATATATTGTCATGGTTCCCTACACTGGGCCTGATTAAGCAATGTGCCCAAGATTGTATAGGGATTAAAGGAAGAGCCATAAATTTAAATTTTTAGTTCCCGTTTTCTTAATTTTTGAGCTATGTCGCCTTCCCAAAGACGTATTATGGGTAACAACGTACCTGTACCTTTTGAAGTAAAAAGAACTCATATGTTTTCAGTTTTGCCAGTCTAGATAAGAAATGCACAGACCTCACAGGCATAACAAAGTTGTTAGGGTAATATTTTTGTGATTATATTTCTCTCAAGAAATTATGTCCATTGTCACATGCCCTTCTCCAAGTAATCAGAGGAAATTAATGTTAAAGAGTGAAGAGAAGTATATTATTATGCTCTTGTTCTATATTGCCTAGGGACTGTCACTCATTGCTTTAAAAAGTTCATTTGAATTTTTGTTGAATAGAAATCGTAGCTAAAAGGAAAAAATCCCTCAGGCAAAATTAAACAGGGGATATTTTACATACACAGAAAGAAAAGGGTTAATTAAACCATCACCTTTAAAGCCATTTTTTCTAGGACATTTCCTTTTACAGGATCTATTTGGGGAAATGTATGCAAGTTTACATGGATTTGGTGAGCAGTAAAAGGATATTGTAAAATTTCATTAATTATAAATTCTAGAGAAGAGATAAAATGGACTTTGAATGAACTGAGTCCATTTGTTCCATTATGCATTTATCTGCATGTATGTGGACTTTACAGAATTGAAACTCCATTTATTGGACACCTGCTATATGTTACACAGGCTAAGTGACTTACATTTGCTATCTTACTTAACCTTTATATTTAATCTATGAGATTGTTACTGGTATCCCCTATTTTATGTGCTAGAACAGTAAGGCTCAGAATATCTTGCATAATAATGCATAAAATAGCAAATCATGCAGCCTAACCAATTCTGACTTAATCTCTAGCCCTTTCAACTGCTATCCTTCCCTGTGCACATCTCTTCCATATATTCCTCTGTGTGTGTGTGTGTGTATGTGTGAGTGTGTGTGTGTGTGTACATTTAACTATTGTCATATATCCTGGGTACTTCTATTTTTCTGTTTGATATTCATAGAAATACCTGTTTTTGTATTTTGAATAAAATATTATCCATCCCCTTTTGCTAACTCAGTCAATATTTGTTCAAAAGAAACATGTTTTATGTCTTATAGATTCCTTCCATTTCTAAACCATCAGGATGTTTAGGAGGAATATATGATACAATTTCTTACATATCGTTGTGGCATATCTATCAAAATGAAAGTGTTTTCCTTCATCCTTAAATTTTTATGCAGTGATAAAATCAAAGGACTTCATAAAGTTGAACCATTGCTGGTTATGACATTGTATTCTTTTAATGCATTTAATAACTATAATGTCAGATTTAGTTTCCAAATATTTTACTTATGAGTTTTTGCATTTGTACAGCTGTCACAGAAAGGACAGTGAGTGATAAAATAGTGCAAATGTAGGTAATTGATGTAAAACAATAACACATGAAGATGGCTCCTAAGATTTGAAACTTGGTCATCCTTGCCCTTTGTATAGACCAACATCCTTTATCTTCAAATCCCATGAAAGTGACCTGCCAACTCACTTAGTGCTAATCTGCTGGAGAATCACATCTTCTTGGAGTGTGTGTGTGTGTGTGTGTGTGTATGTGTGTGTGTAGTTATATGTATCCCTGTGGCATATTCCCAAATGTGATCATTCTGAGGATGACTTTACCTGCTGATCTGGGAAGTCAAATATAAAATACCTATCAACTGAACCACAGAATATTCATTCTTCCTCATACCTTTGAAGCTATAATTAGCCAAGTCTGACATATTAATTCACAAATACTGGCTAGGTTTAATTAGGAGTCAATGTTACAGGTTCCCCTGGTCTCACAGAATAGTTTACAAGACTATCAATCTCATAGCATTTGTGTTCAATAGTTTATTCATTTTGGTGTGGAATTGAGAGGTTTTTTTTTTTTAAAAATCAACTTTATTCTTTCTTCATGTATTCAGTTATTATAGCTGTTTCAAATATGATGACTAGCAAAAAGAATGATGTAATGAACACCTATGCTAAGAAACAAATTGTTACTGAATAATTTGAAACTTCTCTGTATTCTGTTCCTTTCCTCCCTCTTTAGAGATAAGTACCAAATTCAAGGTGGTTTGTACCCTTCCCACTGAGTTTCTGTATTGTGGTAATAGTAGTTTACAATATGGATTTACTATTCTCCATTAATGATGGGGTATTATTTGTATCACTCTGCAATTTGATTTTATTATTTAATATGATGTTTTAAAAATTCATCCCTGCTGATATATGTAAACCTAGCTTGTGTTCTTTAACTGATGTATGAATTATATAGAGCACACCACATTGTTTTATACATTTCACTACAGATGAACATTTGGTTGCTTCTATCTTTCTATTTTTACAGCAAGTGTTACAAAGACATATTTGTATATGGCTTCCTTTCTCTTATGTGAGAGTTTTGTAAACGCCCAAACGGAACTGTTGGTGGAAGAGTAAGCTCATAGTCATGTTTACTATATCTTGCCAAATTGCTGTCCAATAACGAAGGTGGTCTCACTATGTGTCAGCTGGTGTTGGAGTTCTGTTTTATACCAAGTGAAAAATAGCAGGTTGAGCAATCGGAAGTAGCCTCAGGGGACTAGGAAAATGGTTTGAGGGTAATAAACAGGTAGGCAAATGTCACTGAAGAAAAATCTTTTTAATTTTGCAACACTGCAAGGGAAGATACACTGGCCATGATGACTATGATAAAATGGAACAGTACACTTTCCCTCATTCTGATAGGCGTTTCTGTAACAATCTCAGTCATGCAGAAGCTTCAATTCAAAATTTTACCATCATTTCAAGAACAAAAGAATAAATTAGAACATGCCTCATTGGAAAGTGTTCCATGCAATTATTGTAAATTATTTTTCTACTGACCCTCTCTCACTTCACCCAGAGCTTCAGCTCTTAGAACAGATCAATCAAATGAGAACCAGCAGGCTCACTGGCCCACGCCAAATCTCTATACAGACGTCCTGGCGAGATGGGCAAAACAGCTTGTTCTAAAGAACCTCAGAATTGGACATGCAACAACCCATCTGTACAGTATGCCTCTGAGAATAGAAATACAATTGTAATATATTCCAATAATAATAATAACAATAATAATAAAAGACAGAAAGTGTTGACATTCAGCTGACATTCAAATTTAAGCAAGTTAATTTAAAATATTTACTATTTACCACAACATTTATTGGAACTTTGGACTTTATATGTAAAAGTTGTGTGTGTGTGTGTATGTGTGTGTGTGTGTGTGTGTGTGTGTGTGTAGCTGGAAAGCCTGGAAAGATGAGGGAAGAATATAGACACGGGAATAGTTGGGTACTGTCTAAGTTAACATACAATCATTTCATTAATCAATCCATGGGGCTTGAGGAGAGAAATTAGTATTTGCAGAGGTCAAAACAGATCATACATATGAAGATTGTGGGCTTATCAGATTTCTCATTAGTCATTCTACTTATTCTACAGAGTTGTGAATGTGCTTTTTGTTTTTGTTGTTTTTAATTTTTGTTTGACTTATCAGAATGTTAAAAACATTGTGGACCAATTTTTCTGTGCCATAGGATTGTAGGTTTCACCGGGTGCTTGGGAAATTTTATGTCAATAGATGCAGCCAGCTGGGCACTTATTCTATGTCAGATATTTACATACTTTTTTCCAATAATCCTAAAATAACACTGTAAGATAGGAATTATTAATATTTTTTTTCAAAATTAGATGAAGAAGTTGAAAAACTTCTTCAAGGAATAACTACAGTAAGTAGCAGATCTGTTATTCAAAATTGAGATTTCTAATTCCAAAGTTTGTGTCTATGAATAATGAGTAAATAAGTGAGTGAATAAACAAATGAACTGATAAGATAGTACAGGCATGTGCAAATACCTAAGGGCTCTCCAAGTCTCGCCGTGAAATCTTGAGAAGGCTTGACAGCAAATGCACTTCAAACAGTGATCTGAAGTGTGAGTTGTGGTTATCCTGATGGACAAGGAAGGAAAAAGATCTCCAGACAGAATGAAAAACATAAGCAAATGGATAGAGTGATTTAAAAAACATATAAACACATGATTTGTTTGTTGAGGCACAGTTTAGTATTGAAAGATGCAACACTTGAAAGAAACAGGCATGCTAGAAGGGAACCAGATTATGAGGCACCTTGGATGCCGTGTGTACCAGTCAAGGTCTTAGCAGGGAACAGATGGACACTTCGATAATATACTTGAAGAGATGGACACTTCGATGATATACTTGAAAGTACATTAATGCAGAGGCTCTCTACATAGGTGTGAGCAGGGTTAAGAGAAACCAACAAGATATGATGAAACATTCCTCAGCTATCACTATCTGTGAGCTGTTGTCATTCATAGACCTAAAAGGAAAAGAGAAAGTGATTACAATACCACAGAGAGTAATTGCAGTCCTAGGACAAGGTAGAGAATACAACCAACTCATCACGTGGGAAAATTAAACTCCCAAGCTCATTCTTTCACTTTCAGTATCCTGTCATTACCTCTCATTACCAAATCGAACCAGAAGCCAGGTGGCAAGGTGGCCAGTTGATGACATGAGTACAGGTCAGTCTCCCAGGGCACACAGAGCAGGGAGGGGAAAGGTGGAGAGTAGATCTAGATGAAAGCAGGGAAGATACAGTATAAGAAGTTTTACTGCATAGATGTTGGGGAACCATGGAAGAGTTTTAGGTGGGAGAGTTGGAGGATCAGATTGGAGAAAACAGAAGGTGGCTCTGCAACAGAAAAAAAAATAAATGTAGAAAACTAGTGAAGTAGTAGAGAAGGAATGGAATTAAGAATGATTGAGAGGTGTCTGGGTGGCTCAGTCAGTTAAGCGTCTGACTTTGGTTCAAGTCATGATCTCACGGTTCGTGGGTTTGAGCCCCATATCGGGCTCTGTGCTGATAGCTCAGCGCCTGGAGCCTGTTTCAGGTTCTGTGTCTCCCTCTCTCTCTGCTCCTCCCCACTCATGCTCTGTCTCTCTCTCTGTCTCAAAAATAAATAAAAACAGAAGAAAAATTTTAAAAGGAAGGATTGAAAGGATTGTAGGTCTGCTTAAAGAAATGACTGTGGACCAGATGAGGAAAGACCTTACTTTAGAGACATGATAGTAATTTACATCACAGCTAAAGCCCTGGCAGAAATGTCTGCCAGAAGAACAATCATCAGTTTCCTGCATTGTATATTAGCATACATGTCTCATATGAGGAGTAATTGCTTTTTAGCTTTAGCTAAAGACATCATACCTTTCATAGACAGGATACTTGCTCTAATATTGAAGCATTCTTGTATACTCCTGTTCAGTAATGATTTTTAATCAAGAGAGAAAGTACCCTCTTCCACCTAAAGAGTTGATTTGATTACTGAATGGTGAAAAGAATCCAAGTGCATTTAACTGCTATTGTTTTCCCTCAGGATTAAAAAAAATAAGAATATTAATTATTATTGTACTTTTAGCTAGTTTGCTAGCTAGATATATTGATAAAGTTATGTGAACATGTACAAAGTAATGTCATATACCCGCATCCCTTATAAAACTGAAAAAACAAGCTTTCTAAATATTCATAGGTCAAAGGCCTCTAAGTGTAGCAAATAAGAAATTAATCTAAAAAATCCAAATTACGTTTGGAAAAAAGTAAAAATTTGAATTCATGGTTAAAAAATTTTTTTAAGTTAGGCTGGACCACAAAGCCTGATCTGTGAACTGTTTGAGAGTGATGAGTTGATCTCGGTGGAGATTACTTGCATTTCCTGTGGATTGAGTACACAAATTATGTGAAAGGCACACATGAAATCTCAGATATGTGGTGTGGACAGGAGCAAGGGATCCCCTGTGTCTCCCTGATTCCTTACGGCAGGGTGTCCCAAAGTGAGAAGCGTTGGAGGACCATTTAGATAGAGAAACCTGTCTGGTGAGTGGGGTCTAAAACTATAGGGTCAGCATTCTAAGTTCTCTATAGCAGGGCCTTAAAATAGGGAGGAACATTTTGGCACTCAAGAGTCTGACTTATATAAGATAGAGTTCTTGCTAAATCACAGTTACACATTTCTACATTTTCGAATCCTGACTCTGCCACTAACTGCACAACCTTGGGTAAGTTATATAGACTTGCTGCGCTTCATATGCCTCATCTATAAAATGAGATAATAATATTACGTCCTCTGTAGATCTATTGGGAAGATTAAAAGAGTTAATTCATGAAAATCACTAGATGGGTGCCTTGCATACAATAAAGATTTAAACATGTTAACTACAGATTTACTTCTTGTACTTCCAAGCCCACTAGTGATTTCAGGGGAGCAGGCTTTTTAATGAACCAGATAAAGAGGGTGTTCACAGTGCCTGGAGGATACTGAAGTCATATCTATCATCTATCTATCTTTCTATTTATCTATCTGTTTTCCTATCTCTCTATCCATCTATCTGTCTGTCATTTATCATCTATTCATCTCATAAGAAATTACTGAAAATAGGAAAAAAATAAAATTGAGAATAAATAAAAAGAATAAGAAAAAATCAGAAGGAAGGGAAAGAGCAGATTAGGCCCAAAGGAGCTGAGAAGAAGTATTGGAGTAACAAGAGTCAGATAAAGATAAAGGAGGAAGTTAAAGCAGAGGCATCCATGATGGAAGAGAGAAAATATTGGTTCACATTGAATGTTGATGCAGCGGTATTGTTATATTATACCATATTACAGTATGTAATATATGTATATATGTATAATACATATATGTAATATATGTATATATGTAATAACATATATATATAACATACTGTAATATGGTATGATATAGCATATTACAGTAATTGTTTTCTCTTTATTCTAAATTTATGGGGAATCTACTCTTTGTAAAGCCCTTGAGGATTTACAGACATAAGGAATTTCTGTCATTAAGAAGTCTCATCACAAAAGAATCTTTTGTATCCAGTGTGTTCTTTCTACAAGAATGGGAAAGTGAATAACTTACTTTGTAAACTGCTTTGTTGCTTATAAAAAATGATTATAAAGAGATGGGACCTGTAAATATAGCCGTCTATTCTCTGTAAGCCCAATGTTTCCTTAGAACTAAATAAACTGTCTCAAATAAGTGCTACACAGTGGCCAGGGATACTGAGGATAATCCCTCAGTCCTCAATGTAGTGAACTTGGGCTAAGGGCCTCTGACCTCAAGCACTCTCTTCTTTGTTGTGGCATCACATGTACATATCACATTCTGTGCACACCAAGAGGAGTTATTTGGAAACAAGGTTTTATTTGGGCTATTGATAGATGTATTTGCCTTTTCCCTTCATTACAAAAGCTGATGATACTTATTAATTGATGAAAATATGATCCTGAATGGTTATTGTTTATAAGAATATATTCATATTTGGATGTTTTTTCAAAGTAAGATTTTGTTGGGTAGCATCGTTAGAAATATGTGCCTACTGCAATTTATTAGGCACAGTTAAATCAGTTCTGGGACTAAGTTTTCTTGTCATCAGGGTAAGGCCATTGGGGTGTGATTACAATTGCTGGAGATAGCATATGGCTTTCCCCCCCCCATCTTCGAGGGGGAAGATCATACAAAGTTCACCAAAGAGTCATTAATTCCTCTTCCTCAGGGCTGTCAGCTCAACAGTACATTTTCATAATTGATAATTTCCAACAGGTTTCTTGGCAGGATCCCTGTTTCTAGCATTTCTGTTAGGAAAAGTAGAGAATTTCCCATCTACAGTTAAATGTTATTTAACCCCTGGATAACTTTATGTAGTCTTTGATCATCACTGGCAAACTATACCAGAATTTCTAAAGCTTTTGTTTTGATATTAGGGACTTAACTTTATGGATAGTTTTGAAATAAGTGGAAGTCTGCAAATTAAATCCCTAAAAAGTCTGAATTTGCTAATGAGAGTTTAATGAGATACATATGCAAGTAAAAAGAGCCAGACTCCTTTACAAATACAGAATATTAAAAAAAAAGAATTCAAAAATGCAAGGTGTGGAAGGGCTGAGAAGAGTGATTTAACAACAACAAAAAAAAGTTCAGGGCATCCTTGAGGTCGCAATTTTAGAAATGTAAAATTTTTAGACATGAGCACTATTGGTTTATATCCTCAACTCTATCAGGGAGGTTGTTGCAACTTCCTGGGGAGAAATACCTTATTTTACATTTTCCACCTTAATATATATTATCTTTCCTTTTTTTCCCCACCATGTTACAGTTATGATAATCCCTTTGAAGTTAACTCATCAGCCGACATGAACGTACTCTAAGGGTTCTGACTGACCTTACCTCAGCGGAACTGAGGACTGTAATAGAGAAAATAGACTCAAAGTTATCTCAGAATCAGAGTGGCTTTACAAACTTGTCTTCCAGTTTCTAATCATTCTACAGAAGATTGCCATGTAGAAAGACTCTAGAGATGTTATTAAAATATTCAAAGAGAGTCTTTAGTGACTGTGTGCAGCATATTTCAGGATTCTATTTTAAACTCAAAATTCTTTGAAGTAAAATATGAATATGTATTATTATTTGACAAGGCAGTGGTCACCTTTTTATCTCTCATGAGGTCCTTGAAATTATCTTGTATTTTTAAGATGATGGAAAGGGTATATGCATATCGTAGAGTCTCTCCCATGTAGGTGTCCTTCCAGTGGTCTGGGTGGGAGTATTAGAAACTGCTTAGTGTGAACACAAGGTCTTCTTGGATAACTGGAGCTTTTTGGGGTCCTTGTTGCTCAGTGGGCATCAGGATGTCACCACGAAGGATAGAGGCTGTCATTTATGTGAAAGAGCAAGTCCTACACGAGGCAAACAACTACTTTGTTCTACTCACATCATTTATAAAGTCCTATTTGACCTTAGCAAAGTAGAAGTGAGCACTGGGTAAGGAAATTAGACTCAAAGATACTTTATTATCAGAGCTGTTTTTCAGGATTGTTATTCCATTTCATAATCATTTTACAGAATGTCATCATCCTGAAAGACTCTAGAGATGCTATTAAAATATTCCAAGAAAGATGTTAGTGACTGTGCATGGCATATTTCAAGATTCTTTCCACTGTATAATGATGTAAAGGATATCTAGTAAATGTCTTAAAATAGGCCTTTTTTCCATTGGAAATCTAATGAATAATTTCA
The DNA here is from genome assembly GCF_008692635.1 of Crocuta crocuta. Classification (NCBI taxonomy): domain Eukaryota; kingdom Metazoa; phylum Chordata; class Mammalia; order Carnivora; family Hyaenidae; genus Crocuta; species Crocuta crocuta. The sequence continues at coordinate 15,411,708 of NW_027530545.1, read as the reverse complement.
TTATAATTTAAAGAGAAATTAGAAAAGGGAAATAATTTAAAGCCTGCTTAGTTCACCCTCATTTCTGATAATAAGTCCTTCTCTACTGGGCCCTGCCTCTTCCCTTCCTTTTTAAAAGGATATTTAGCACATGTTCCTTCTTATTGAGTAGCATAATTGGAGTTGTTAGTTAAGTTATGAGGAAAAAAATGAGGTCAAGATTCTCATATATCATTTACTTACTGATCCAGGAGGTTAGAGTTGAAGGGGCCTTAAAAGACATGAGGGGAATCTGATAATTGCCAAGATAGCTTTGATATGGTGTCCACATTCTACCTCATATTACATGAATATATCTCAAGAATGGGAAAACAAAACAAAACGAAACAAAAACAGCTCAGAGATAAAGGGCTTATGAGCATAGACAAGGACAGGATGATCCGGGGCACTCTGTCAGGACTCTGGGACATGGCTGATATGTTCCACAGTCTTTTGCTTCAATCTCAGCACAAAGATTGCTTACCAACACTAGAAAAAATAGTGGGAAGGTTCTCCTGAAGAGCTAAATAAGCCCTTGATGAACTGACAGCCTTGAAGGATGCTAGGGTTTAGTCATGGAGTATGGATGTTTTCAGGAAGTCAGACTACCATCTTTACTAAAAATCTGTATACATGTAGTAAGGCCCAAGTTTGTCCAAGACATGATATCCCCAAGGAGTATTCCAAGCAAACAAGAAGGAATCATAAATATATTTGTACTGAATGGAGATGGTCATTTCAGCCTTGTGGTATTAGTGAGTAATCGGACTAAAGTCAGGGTAGTTGGAAAATAATTCAAAGATTTTTCATATGCATAGTATATTCCACAGGGGGGAAATCTAAGACAGATTCTGCTACAACATGTTTCTCAAATGTGAGTCAAGCCTGTTCAAAGCAAGCAATGCATACGGTGAAATATGTTTGACTTGGCAAGAGATAAGTCCAGAAAGACTTGAGTTCATATGTTGATTCTAGTACCTTGTAAGTGAGAACACCTCAAACATGTTAATTAACTACTCCCAACTGTGAAATTCTTCACCTGTGAAATAAGATTAGTTAAAATTATTTCTCTGCCTGACATCAAGATTTCTTTTAAAGAAGGAATGTCTGTATTTAGCAACAAACTCTAACTGGGGTAGATCTAGTGAACCTTTAAGTACATGAGTTCATGTGAAACAAGGAGGAAAGTGACAGTCTATCCACTCTGTTAGGTTAGCAAAAATTGTCAGAGAAGTTTATTTGTACAACAGGGAAGTATAATGTTTTATTTTAAATAGAAAACTCATTATCTCCTATGAGTGGCAGTTTGTATGGGAGGAGGACATGGAATAAAGTGAAAACTGGATTCTAAGGAGAATTCAATTCTACAACAGTTAACAGAAATGTTGGAGAAGGCACTGGACTTCCTGTGTGAATCGAGTTTGAAGTAATTATGTGGTGATCTTAAAGCACAGTGTACTCTGCTGATATTTTCATAAAGCAGCTGATATGGTTGTGAGAATATACAATTAGATGAAATTAGATAATGAAACACATTATTTCAACAACTCAGTCACCCACACCTTTCTTGTAAATCTGTTGCTCCTCTTTTCTTCACCTCCCCTGGATTTCTATGCCCTCATTTTTCACTTGGCCACACAAGGCTTCACTCGACTATCCTCATTGCATCTGAGCTTACTGATAATGTTCTATATTAAAACTCTCTGAGCATTTAAAATGGGAATACTAATGCATTTTTTCAGAAAGATTTGAAGATTCATTAAATAATATATAGAAAGGGGACAGTTTATAGACTTCAAAGTGTTATAAAAATAATTGAACAACTCACAACTGCTATAGTAGAAAAATAATAAAATAAAAGAGAGAATAGAGTCTCTTCTCTAAACAAACACATCCTCCTCTGGAAAACAGAGCTGGAAGGAAACTTAGCTCATTTAATGGGACCCCCTCTGTTTAACTGTGTATAAGAACCAGAACTCAGTTCTCTTGATTGCCATGATAGGGCCCCTTGTCTTTGTTGGGTGCCTCTGTGCAGAAGTTTCTGGTGACCCCAGACTCATTAGTATGATATTAGAAAGTCCTAGACTCTCAACCCCTTTATATCAAGTGTCTTTTAAACCCAACTTTTGACTGAGCAGTTAACTGTGTCTAGAGATGGATGCCAGGCACTTAGAACAAGGTATTGGATTGGTTAGTCTATTTTCTTTTGGTTGTCATGGTTGGACTTGAACTATTTCAGAACTTACCGGATGTGAATAATGGCTAGATTCTTATTTCTCTACATGCGAATTTGACAGTAATGATTTAGGATGGGTTGAGTTTGGGGTAAGAATGAGGCTTGCTTTTCTCCAGATGTTTCCCTGCCATCACATTTGACTCAATTCCTCCTGATTCTGGTCAATGACAACAACATGTAGTTTTGATATCCTTTTATATATGTGTTGACAGCTCTGTCTTCATGCACCCTTCAGACAGAGCACACAGAGTTCTCTTAACCTTCCCACATAGACTTCCTTCAAAGCTTCCAATATGTTTTTCTTTAAAGAAAGCCCATATAGAAAATCAAAAGGACCAGTAGAAAAAAAGTGCAAATATATTTTATTTTGCTTTCTCTATCTACTTCATTTTCCTTGTTTGTTCATTAGCAGGAAGAGTTTACAAAAAGGCAATAAGCCTTCTAAATGGGTAATTGGCTCTGGTTCACATAACACCACAGCTAAGGCAAGTGCTTCCTTCTGAAAACATTACAAGTTAGATTTGGTGCCCAAGTGAAATCAATGCCTGAGTACAAAAGACAAAAAATAACACAAAACAAAGTTTATTTGATTTCATATTGGATCTAATCTGGATGACTAGACATGAACAGGAATGTGGGAGGCATTTTTTTAAGACTTTCTCTTGGAAGCGTAGAAGATAACCCTAAACAATGCTTTGTCAAGATTTCCCTGAGAGGCTGGATAGATTTTGAAGCCACTCAGTATTTTACCTCATATTGAATCTTGCCTGCAATCCTACTTTGAGCCTGAACTATCCACAATGGAAAGACTGTATTTATAAAATACACACACACACACACACACACACACACACACACACACATCCACATACATATAAAGTAAAACCTTGTTTTGTGAGCATAATTAATTCTGGAAACATGCTTGTAATCCAAAGCACTTGTATATCAAAGCAAATTTCAAGAACCATTAGCTAAGCTGTGATCATGTGACATTTGGTGTCATGTAGTACTCATATTGCAAGACCTTGCTCATTTATCAAGTTAAAATTTATTAGACATGTTGACTAGTCTTGTAGAACACTTGCAGAACAAGTTACTAGCAATTCACAGTTTTACCGTATATCCATTTTCATGATGTTGCTTTCTTTCTTAAATTTTTTATTTATTTAAAAAATTTTAAATATTTATTTATTTTTGAGAGAGGGAGAGAGAGAGAGCGAGAGAGAGAGCAGTGTAGGGGCAGAGTGGAGACACACACAGAATCGGAAGCAGGCTCCAGGCTCTGAGCTGTCAGCACAGAGCCGGATGCAGGGCCTGAGCCCATAAACAGGAGATCATGACCTGAACTGAAGTTGGATGCTCAATCGAGTAAGCCACCCAGGCACCTCTCATGTTGCTTTCTGAGGCTGAGGCTGAGATGTTGGTTGTTTCTCCCATCTCTTTTTCCTTCTCTCTCTCTTTGTTTTTCTGACTAGGAATACTAAATATATCTCCTGTGTTCAGATATTATGCTGGTGGGATTTTTCCAATGTCAGCTTTACTAACAAAAGCAGATAAAATAGAAAATAATGCTTTTGACAAAGCTAGTATTTTTAATGTTTTGGTTTATCTAGAGTTGGTATTTCTGTTGTTGACCTTCTTCACCAGAATTATGAGAATTTAGAGTAAGAGAATTTAGAAGCTCTTATAATAGGAACTTTTTTTTTTTAATCATTTCTTTTTTCCAAGAGTGCATAGGGTTGCAAACAAAATCTTTGAGTGTGATTATAATTATATTTGCTAGGGTACTGTCCAGAGAGGGGCGCCTGGGGACTCAGTCAGTGAAGCGTCCACCTTCAGCTCAGGTCATGATCTCACAGCTCACGAGTTTAAGCCCTGCATCAGCCTCTGTGCTGACAGCTCAGAGCCTGGAGCCTGCTTCAGATTCTGTGTCTCCCTCTCGCTCTGCTCCTCCCTCTCGTTCTCTGTCTCTCAAAAATAAATAAACATTTAAAAAATTTTAAAACAGATGGTTTTATGTAAAATAATTTCTAATTTAGTTTGAATCAGTGCAATTTATAAATATCATATTTTATATAGTATCTTATTGATTTAAAAGAAAATTGAAAATCAGTCAAAAATTTATTTATAGAAAAAGAACTCTTTCTCCTACTCCATATCCCCTCAAAAATACAGAGAAGCAAAAGTTTACTAATTCACATGGGTGTGCCATGCAGCTAAATATAAATCTAGACAGTTCCCTTCTCCTGAATTTGGTACCAGTCATGTTTTTAAATATTCTTTGGTAAAGTGATGTTTAAGTTTATTTGTCAACTTGACTGGGCCACAGGGTGCCCAGATATTTGGCGAAACATTATTTCTGGTTTGTCTGTGAGAATGTTTCTGGATGAAGTCAACATTCAAATTAATGACTGAGTAAAGAAGAATTCACTCCCCAAGGTGAGTGGGCCTCATCCAATCCACCGAAAGCCTGAAAAGACTAAAAAGGTTGATTAAGGAAGAATTCTTTCTTTCTGCCTATTTTTGTGCTAGGAGATTGGTCTTTTGCCTTTATACTGAAACTCAGACTGAAATTTATACTATCAACTCACCTGGTTCTCAGGTCAGACTTGATTTGGCACTGTATCATCAGCTCTACTCNTCTAATATATATAAATATATTTTATACATAAATATACACTTACATATATGAATATGAAATATATACATATATAAATATACTAAAGTGTATATATTTATATACACATATATATGTGTACACACACACACACACACACACAAGTTGAATGTATTAGGGTACTCTAGAAAGAGAAACAATATTCTGTGTGTGTATGTGTGTGTGTGAGTGTGTGTATAATATATATATAATATGCTGTATATATATTAATATATATAATCTAAAGAACCATGTTGGGGAATGTCATCAAAAAGACATGACCACTGATTGACCCTGAGAGCTGGACCTGGGAACCCGGGTGCTCTTCATTCTCTCCCCTGTTTTGGGAATGTGGGTTCTGCTTGCCTTTCCCACTCTCAGAAGCTACTTTAAGGACAAGACCTTGAAATACTGATGTGGTGTTGAGAACACTGCACACTATGGGTGACTATACCCAGTTAAGACCTCTTTATACATTTTCAAGATTTGGCAGGATTTGTGGGTGCAGGGATCATTTGTCTTGCTGCTGCCCATGACAAACCTTGTATGTAAGTTCCCTTTGCTTATTGAAACTGCCACCATCAACCTCGAAGTCCTGCCTCTTTCTTTAGTCTCTCTCTGCTGTCTGAGTACCAGGGCCAGTTTCAGATGATACCAGAAAAGCCACCTAGAGGGTTACAAACCAACTCCCTGACTAATGCATTTAACTTAGTTAAATGCTATGCGATAACAAAAATATGAAAGAGAAAGGCAATTTTGTGCTATTTTTCAAGGCAGTACATCATTTTTCTTACCTTTATATTATATTTCCAAATTCTGAATGTATAAAATGAGTCCCCCTAAACTGTAATGTGGCAAGTGTAACTTTTTATATGATCTCTCTACAGCAGTTTCTGTACACCAGTGTCTGAACTTCCATTAATACAAAGGGATTACCAGCTTCTTTACCATAAATGGAGTTTGAAAGATAAATATTTTGGAAGAAGGTATATATTGACTTCAATTTATGTGAAAGCAATCCTTTAAGAGTGGAAAGGATTGGAGAAGGATGGATTGGAGAAGGAAAAATAGCTGAAAAGAGAGGTGAGTCACAGAAGGAGAAAGAGGTGATTGTATGCTTTCGAGTCTCTTCTTGCCTATTTCACATTTGTATAAAGGACGCTGTAGTGAAGGCTATTCTCCCAAAGCAAACCTGGCACATCTACACTCTGATTTGACCCACAGGAATAATTATGGCTATATGAAGTTGCCTTCTTCTAAGATTTAATTTATTCTCTAAGTAAAACTGTGTGAAAATATAAACTACCAAACAGATGCCAGCTTGCTATCTAGGGCAGCCTGACCCACTCTATAAATTCTAGAGAGAGTGAAGAGAGAAAGGATTCTTTTTTTATTTGGCCTTATTGTCAGCCTAAGTACTGGAATATTCTTCCAATAACAGGTAGAGTCATGTCTCAGTTGTTTACTCATTAGGATCAACTTGACTGCTTTCTGAAGATCACCGTGACACAGTAAATGTTAGAAAAAATAAGGCAAATTTTCAAGAAGAAATGGATTAAACCCTGAGCTTTTGTCAGTCACTGAGAAAGAAAATCTATATATCTATTTTTTATTTGTACAAAAGGTCAACCTCAGTTTCATACCATATTGAGTGTCAAATAGCTTGGCTACTAATTTTTGACATCATAGGCATAATATTTTAAAATTTAACTTTTTGGTTATTTACAAACATTAGATTATCACATGTTAAGTGTGAACTTAACACTTTGCCTTGTCTTTATATTACCTAATCATTTCTGAAGAGAATAAGTCACTTTCTTAGTCATATATGTACTAGTGCATATTAATAGGAATGTATTAATGACTCAATTTTCCAGTTTAAGCATTTAGAAAAGTCTCTTAATTACCCCCAAATTGGAACTCTGTGTTTTTTTCATAATCTTTGACCTCATAGTTGTTTTATTTTACATATTTGCTTACTTATAGCAGAAACATGTGCTCTAGTTATTTTGTTAAGAGCTACAGTGGCAAGGTGAACAATACATACATTCAACCCTCAATGGTCTTGTAGTCTTTGGATAGGAAATATTTAAGAGGATCACACAACCCTCCTACCATTCTATGTGCTGCAAAAAAGCATACATGGCTTCTTGCTGGAAGAAAGTGTAGAAGTTCAGAGAGAAAAAGGGTAACTCTCAGCCTTAGGTACAGTGAAGTGGTCTGAAAAATATGGCAAGGTGAAGTGATGTGAATGAGATCCTTTATTGTTTTATTTTTTATTTCAGGAATAGATTTTAGGGATTCATCACTTACATATAACACCCAGTGCTCATCCCAACAAGCGCCCTCCTTAATGCCCATCCCCCACCTAACACCCCTCTAGCAAAGGTCAGTTTGTTCTCTGTATTTAAGAGACTCTCATGGTTTGCCTCCCTCTCTCTTTTTATCTATGAAGTCTTCATCTTAAAGTATCACTGGAATAATGGCTGCAGATTGATTGGGAGGACAGTGCAATGGCACAATTAATCAGCAATAGCATGGTTCATACCACGGCGATACATATGCTAGAGAAAATTAAATTGAGAGCGTTTAGGTAATATATTCACTAAATTTCAATTAATTGGGTCAGCTAATTGGTTCAACACATTCTTAACTCAAACTCACAAATAAGTTAAATTCAGGCTCTGGGTTTCTAGTATTTATTAGGAAAAATATATATTATTCGCAGAAATTTTCATAATAAAATGGGGATATAATAGGAATACTCACTCAGAAGTCTAATAATAACTGACAATCAGAAATAAGTTCAAGGGGTGCCTGGGTGGCTCAGTCGGTTAAGCGTCCGACTTCGCTCAGGTCGTGATCTCATGGTTCTTGGGTTCAAGTCCTGCGTGGGGCTCTGTGCTGACAGCTAGCTCAGAGGCTGGAGCCTGTTTCAGATTCTGTGTCTCCCTCTCTCTCTGACCCTCCCCTGCTCATGTTCTCTCTCTCTCTCTCTCTCTCTCTTTCAGAAATAAGTAAAACATTAAAAAAAAGAAATAACTTCAAAAACTATAAATCTGCTATGCTTTCCCCAATCTGTTTTGGCTCTTTGAGGCAGCAAATCTAGTGACCAGCTGATGCATTCTAATTCTTCTTTGTCTCAGTCCTATTGGGCCACTTAGATCGGAATATTTCTGTTAAATACATTTTTTATCTTTTTTAAACAGTTAAGAGCCTAAAAAAAGTTTATGTTTGGGGAAATGGGTTTAGACTATTTTAAAAATCTCACTATGCTGTTCAAACAAAAATATACTAATTATAAATAATTCAAGTAATGTACCAAAATACAAAGAAAATGTTAGGAAAATAACCCAGCTAATAAAACTTATTTCACATACATATGTATGTATATATAGATGAAGAGACCAAATGAGAGTAAGAGAGTTTCAGGGCATACTCTTCATTCCAAGTCATATTATCTTAATTAAAATATATTAATTAAATTTTTTTCCAAAGTGGCTAAGAGACAAAACAAATTTAAGTGATTACAGAAAAATTACTAAATGTCTATTAATCCTTTAGCCTAGGAAAAAAACAACCCAGTTGTCCTTCACCAGGTAAAGGGTTAAACAAATATCGCATACCCTTATCATGGAATACCCAGAAGTAAAAATTAATGAACTGTTGACAAACAGAACCACCTGGAAGAATCTCCAGATTATTCTGAGTGGAAAAAAAAAAAACCTTCTCAAAAGATAGCATGCTACAATATTGTATTTATATGACATTTTTAAAATGGCAAAATTATAGAAATGGAGAAGAGATTAGCAGTTTCCAGGGGTTAAATAAGTGATGGAGGGGGCAGGACATAGGTTTGGCTCTAAAAGGGCTAAATTGAATCATGGTGGTGAACATATATTGTATCTCAACTTTTTCAATGTCATTATTTTGCTTGTGATATCATGGTATGGTCTTCCAAGAGCTTACCATTGGGGAAACAGGGTAAGGCAACACTAGATCTGCCTGCATTATTTATTAACTGCAATCTACAACTCTTTCAAAATTGGAAGCTTCATTAAAAAAAGTAGAGTTTATGAGAAAAATAGGTTTGAGACACAAGACTGAAAAATGTAGTAACTTTAAAAATATAGGAATCTAATTAAAATATGAACTGTTTTGTACATGTTAAGTGCTCAAAAATACATAAAGACTACAATGAATAAGGCATTTTATCATTGAAAAGAAATTCCTTCAAAACCTAAAAAATTTTAGGAAAGCCTTTCTTACGTTGGTTCCTACAGTTTTTATATTTTCAAACAATATCACAAAGTTCTGATGAACTTTTATGAGAAGAAAAATAAAAGTCAGGTTTTCTTTAGAAAGCCTTAACAACTATGGTTATTTTTTGATAGGTTATAGGAATAATCAACAACATAATAGAAAGCTACTAGGAAGAAATTTCAGAGCTTAGATGATCTTGTCATTTATTCAAGGGACTTGGTCAGTCATAATGTAAAGAAAACAATAACCTTTTTTTAGTACTAGGCTGTCATGCATTAAGAATGAAAATAATTTGAGTTTGAATGTATTTTTTTCTCTACAGTCCAACTCTGTAAAGGCTTAGGGGAAAAAAAAGGGGAAATATAAGTACCTTAGCTTCATTTTAAGCTGATCTTTGTAAAATGGAATTCTTCCAAAGTAAGCATTTATAGTACCATTTTGAAGGAAATGTAATATTGAGATCTGTATGAATGTGCGTTAATTTGATCCATGTGTGCCTCTGTTTAGCAACCAACTAGAGAATTAATATCTTTCCTTTCCATAGTGATAAAGACTCAAATTCTTCACAACATTGTAAACCCTTCTTAACTAAATCATGGTTATGATAATAAATTCACATCTTGAAGGGCTTAAACACAAGAGAATAAAGAACTTAATAATGAAAGTTAATGGATTACAATCCATTTAAACTGTATATTCAGAAAGACTATGTTTCATTGGGGAGCTTTTGCCAGCTTAATAAATGAGAATCTTCTGTCCTGCATGTAAGAAATAAGCCTGGTTAACCACACAAGCAAGGTCAGCTCACTGATCAAAACACTGCTGGGGAAGACAGAAGGTGTTTGAAGGGCATTTTATCTCCAAACCTGGACAATAACCTTGACACAGGGGCATTTTTTTTCTTTATTAGAAAATAGCCATTTATGGTGATTTTGTTTTTGCATAAATCATTTGAGAAAAAAGGAACTTTTCACAGTGTAAGATAAAAAATATCTATAAGGGTAAAACCTCAAGTTATTCCCTCATCTATTTCTTGTTTGTGGGGCTCAAAGACAGAAGCTGCCCTAATGAAGGAATTAAAATGTTTCATGAAACAGCGGGTTTGGTGCTTTGCTATGAGAATCGGTCAGGCTGATTTTTGGAATTAGGCCATATAACCCCCAAGAGATCTTCTTTGTTCCATAGGCAGATCTATTACCATATTGCTCTGAATATTTATTAACTAACCTGAACTAACTGACCAGCCACTCTGAAACAGGTACCTAGCTCTGCCCGTGGTGTGTATCTAAAGATGCACATGGGAGAGAATTAGAAATTAACACTGTGAATTAGAAATATATAAACTGGGCAAGTGGACAAGGTTTCGCTCAAGAGGTGAAACTGGAGGGAGAGAATATGAGTCCCTGAAAGAAAATAGCCATAAATGAAGTGGAAGTTCAGGAGATGGGGCCAAACTGCACATCAAGCTCTACAAGCAGAGAGAGCAGTTTAGCATGGTAAAGTGTGAAGCTGTGTCTGGCCATCTGGCCACTAAGAACACACAAATAGACACACACACACACACACACACACACACACACACACACACACACCCTTCCCTTTCCAGGCTTCTTCCTGAGTGTGTGCACTTGAGAAAGACAAACTGGTGATATACAGGAAAGAACTATATCATTTTGAATCCAGTTTTGCAATGGGACATTCTTTAGGAAAAAAAATGGTTGTAAATGTGGAGGAGGAGGAAAGCCAACATTTAGAAAATCTGCCATGGCCCAGGGTGCCTGGGCGGCCCATATATTAAGCGACTGAGTCTTGCTTTGGCTGAGGTCATGGTCTTGGGGTTCATGAGATGGAACCCTGCGAAAGGATCCGGCCTCTCTCTGCCCCTCCTTTCTCTCTCTCTCTCTCTCTCCCTCTCTCTCTTTCTGTCAAAATAAATTAGTACACTTAAACAAAAAGAAATTCTTCCATGGCAGAGGCAGTGGGGATATCAAAGATCTCTGATTGTATGTGTAGGTAGTATAAATCACAAAATTGATGTACATTAAGAAGTATAACTTTCTTTTTCCTTTTTTCCAAATTTTTATCTAAATTATAGTTAATTAATATACAGTGCTATATTGGTTTCAGGAGTAGAATTTAGTGATTTATCACTTACATACTATACCCAGTGCTCACCACAACAAATGCCCTCCTTAATATCCATCCCCCATCTAACCCATCCCCCACCTGCCCCTCTCAATCAATCCTCTGTTTGTTCTCTAGTTTTAAGAGTCTCTCATGGTTTATTTCCCTATCCTTCCCTCCCATATGTTCATCTGTCTTGTTCCTTAAATTCCACTTATAAATAAAATCATACAGCATAACTTTATTTTTCTTTTGCTCAATTTGATTTTTTTTTTTTTTTACATTCTGATTCAGGTGCAATGGAAGAAATTGAATAAAATATTTTCATGGGCCTTCTCAACCCACAGTTCAGTACTCAAGTTGAAGGACTTTCTCAATCCACAAATCAGTACCCTTATAGAAGGCCAAAGTGGGAGAGGATCCTCTAATCATTTCTTCAGTCAGGTGAGATGTCCATCATCCTGTCTGGTCATTGGTCCAGAGACCTTGTAGGTAAACACCAAATCATTCTCTATTGTTCTTCACTTAGGTCTTTTGTTCTACGTGACATATTTGTGCATACGTGGGGTCATGGTAATTACCTTGCCATGCTCTGCTTCCCTGTGGGGCAGAAATCTCAGTGAGGCTATCTCAGCCTTGTTTGTCTAGATCCACTTCTTGGGCAGTAAGTGGATCATGAAATGCTCCTGGAGGACTTCTTCATTCCCAAGTATTTTTCAAGAATTTCCAGTGTAGGTCCCTTCTCTGCAGGACACACTAGAACCTTAAAGTTTCTTATTTTTCTTCTTCCTCTACTTTCTCCTCCAACATGGGGCTGCCTTTTCTACTTGGACCACTTCACCAAATAGGAACTGATTGAACTGGGTGTTTTGAGACCATTATAGTACCAATGATAGAAGTCCAGCCAATAATGGATTTCTTAATTTATAATTACAACCATTTACAATTTCCTAATAAGTTTCCTAATGGATAAGTAGAGAAGCACAAGAAGAGGTTATAGGAGAAAGATAGAAATAGGTAAAATAGATACATAATAGGTAGATAGATAGATGATAGGTAGATAAATAGATAAATAGCTAATAATTCTGCTACATAACCAAGATCTCCATCTGATCCTGTTGATGGACACTCAGAACTGAATTATGAATTACTGTGAATGCAAAATGGCATGCTTTTGGATAAAGCTAAGATAGATAAGATTATATCCTTTTTCTTTTTTGAGATTACATCCTTTTTCATCCATTATTTAGGATCTGGCATTGATAGTCTTGGCATCCTTACAACTCAGTGAATGCTAATCTTTGAGGATTTTCTGTAGTAGCAACAACTGAAATGTTATTTAGCACTGTACCAAGTGGTCAGAAATTCTGAAATGTGAGAGACATGCGGCTTTCTTATTAATAACAATACTAAATAAAGTTAGTCCATACTTGACAAAATGCTAGAGAATATGAAAAAATGTGGGTCAAAGGCATTCGAGATTTCATTCATGTATAATTTTCCTTTTTAGATAATCTCTCAAACAAAGACAACCAATATGAAAGATAGTTATATACTGAAATTAAAAGTAAATAGCTGTATATATCTCAGTAAATGATATATACTTTAGATTGATAAAACTTGTGCATAGAATACCTATTAAAAGCTAGATACTCAGTAGGGTTTGGGTGCAGGGGTTGGGTTTTACTTGTTTACTAACCTAATGTTTAGGTGTATCAGGTAATGTTAGAAAACCATTTCCATCCTTATTTGAAAATCAATGTTTCCCACTGCATCTATCTGAAAGCAAAATTGGCAGGAAACAAGGTAAAAGTACTATAACATCACAGTTACAATAGCATCAAACAGTCATCATGTGTTGAGTTTTTATTCACTACATAGCTCATTGAATCTTTGTGACAGCCACATAAGCGTACACTCTCAATATCATCATTCACAGGTAGGGAAACTGAGATACTGAGCAGGTTGTGTAGCATGCTCAAATAAGTGGGTGAGTCCAGATTTACAACCTAGCAGCCTGGCAATAGAGTGCATGAACTTACCTTCCTCGCTCTACATCTCAGAAGTTTCATTTCCCTCAGACCCTATAAAACAAAGGGTAACTAGCCTGAGCATGGAGGCAATAAGGCTTCAAAATGGGATTTCAATTTAAGGACAGTCAAAGGCAAATGTTGTTGTTCTGATCCGAATTATTGGAGATTTGTAATAAGTTCATGTATGTTTATTTGGACTGATAAAAATGTAAATTTGTTCAATTGATTAATGTATACACATGTGAGGATATGTTATTTAGATATAAATAGTTAGCTTAACCTTTCTCTGAAGGCCACGTCTAAAGCTTTTCTTCCTTCTTAGTGACTAGCCGTAGTAAATCTGTATCTGAATCCCTGAGACCATATGGAAATATGAAATGTGAGGTATCAATGAGGGTCTTTAGGGAACAACAAAAGTATAAATTTAAGTTACTTTCTTAAGAAACCCACAGTTACTATTTATAGGTATCTTAGAGCGTGACTTGATTATACATAATTAACATTATAGAGGTGTTTGTTCAGTAAATACCATTACAACGTATTTCTGATTTAAATTCTAATAATGGATTAGACTGGACGATTTTTTCAGTCACATACATTTCTGATATTCTTTGATTTGTGATTCAAATAGACAGTTGTAGATGTGATTGGAGGGATAAGCTTTGGATATTTAGTAAATACTATTTTAGAAGGCTGATTAGTTTGAACACTTTTTTTATGGATCTTTTTTTATGGGTCCACAATATCTGTATTTTTTAACTGAAATTTTGGTGTCTTTTGTATATTTTAAAGTGAAGAAAAGGGGCGCCTGGGTGGCTCAGAACACCCTTCCCCCATGGGCTCTGTGTTGACAGCAGGGAGTCTGCTGGAATTTTTTCTCTCCTTCTCGCTCTCTGCCTCTTCCCTGCTTACTTGTCCTCTTTCTCAATAAACAAACAAACAAACTTTAAAGTGAAGTAAGGTAAGTGAAATTTAAATTCATTATACATTCCCCAAGATGTTAAGACTTCATATATCCCCTCAGAAGAATTTGCGTTCATGGAGAAGAAAGGAAGAAGCCTGAGCAAAAGTGCAGTTACCTTGGTGTCAAGGATTGTGATTATTAACGGCAAAATAACAGATTATCCTTATAGAAATAGGTGATCAGGACTCCAGTCAGCAATTTCTTCCAGTCCTCAAGAGTTCTGTCGTGTTAGTCTGCGGTCTGCTGCCAACCAATCAAATCACTCTCCAAATATGAATTCCTTTCTCCATGCTGGATTCAAAGTGTTCCAGACCTATTTCTGATCCCAGTGTATGATTAGATACTGAGTGAGTAAGTGTCTCAGACAAGTGATGAGACACCTTGTCAAGGTTATAGTCAGTAACTCAGACACTCCATCTCATACAATTTAGAGTCGGAAGGTGGTGGCTGCATTTATTTCTGTTAAGTGAGCATTGGAGATAAATGGCAGTCTTCATTTTCCAGCTTAACACTTTTGTGAGGGTGAATAATAGATAGCTAAAAGCAATGGCGGTATCTTAACAAAAGAAGAATGGTAACTGGGATTTAGTTTCCTCCATCTGTCCAAAATAATATCCCTTATCTTTTATTTATTATTGCCATCTCAATGATACCCTATTCATTAAACTTATTTTTGGCAAAATCTAAACATATGAGAATAACTGAGAGATTATTAAATACGATTTCTGTGGAGTGTGGACCATGCCATATAAACTCCTAATATATCTTGGCAGAAGATTACATAGAGCTTGAGAGTAAAATTTAAAACTACATTTTTAAAGAATATAGTTATGAATGAAAGCTTAGAGGGAGTGCTTTCCAGATGAAACTGGAAGTTGGAGTCCAAAAAAAAAAAAAGAAGAAAAAAAAACCAATGTGATGGAAATAAGTTAAGCTTCAGAAAGCATAGACTATGTCTAGTTTCTGTGTAAGAAGCCGGAAGCAAGCATCGCGATAAGTACTTTATTTACATATGACATCAAGAGAGTGTAAGGCTCTTTCCAGTCTCCTACAAAATGTCAGGTAGTGACTTTCAAAACTTTGATAGAAAGAAATATAAAATCTTTTATCTCTGCCTGTTCTTCAGTGGTGATTCTGTTGATTTGTGCTGAAGGGGGACATGAGGGTTAAATGTGACTCACCCATTGACTTATTGCCCAAAAAAATACAAGTTTTTAAATGACTTGCTCCCCTTGGCCATTCCTGCTTCTTGGTTTAGCTATTAATCTAATTATCAGAGTCAGACTAAATTCCCTAGCTGCTAAAGTTTGTTAGAAGCCACAGCAAGAGAAAGGTTAGTGGTACCCATCCCTCGATTGCTGAATGCCTGGGGTCCTTCTATATGGCAAAATGATACATTGTTACTAGGCTTGCATTGCCATAATCCCACTGTTCTACAAGCCAGTATATAATTTTACAATTCTTCTCATTATTAACACATTTCAATAAAGTTCAAATTTGTATAGCCTCAAAGCCATTAACATTTTGTAGCACATTCTGGGTGGCACATTCCTCATTCAGAAAAATGTCTGTAGAGGAATGCTCTTCTGATATATTACACTCCTTGGTTCATCATTTAAAACTTGAGACATCCACCAGCATATACATCTTATTTAAAGTGTCAAAAGAGGGCAAAAAATTGCACTGACTTAAAAAGCCTTGTTACTTAAACTTCAGGGATCACTGCATCCATTTTCTTTCTTCGGTGTTAACCATTTTCTTTCCTATTTTTCTCTCTTCATTCACTTTTAAATGAGAGTCATAGGAGGGAAAGAATGGGTAAAGTACTTTTTAAAGAACAGTATTTAAGCCCAACATTTTAGGAAAAAACATAAAGTTATTATTTGTCCAGGGATAAACTAGGCAACATAGAACTATCTATATTCTTAGGGTCACTTTACTTGTGGTTAATATTTTTGCAAAGTAACAATATGGCCTTCAGATAGGTGAGGCTTAAAAAGTACTTGAAATTTCTCACTTCCGTGGAAAGACTCAATAAATTTATTAAAATCTGTAGGGAGGTTCTTGAAATTTAAAAATTATGGCATTGATTTCTTTTGGTCACTCTTTAGGAATTTGTCATGGGCTAAATCACTGAAGAATACCCGTATCATTTGGCTGAGCAGATGCTCAATATCAATTTTTACTTTTTATTGTCCTATGTGTGGTTGGAACAGAGTGGATGGGCATCTCTGAATTGTGATGGAGAGAGCGCTTGTGAATGGCTCCCCTTTTACTTATTTTGATAGTATAGTTGTCACCAATTGAGATTTATTCTTTCAGTGGTTCTCAAATTCTCCTGGACTCTGATTTCCTGGAGAAGCTTTTTAACAAAAAAGCTTTTTGGATGCCCTAAAACCCACATGCAGAATAGTCTGTTTGCAAGTAGTTTGGATAGAGCACTCGTTCCTGCAGTTTTACCCACTTCTTATGTGATTCTGATAGACACTTGGTTTGGGAAACACTAAGTTCAAGTAATTCTTCAGTAGACTCATGTAAAATAAAAATACCCCAGCAATTAAGATATTATCATATATTTATGTGCTAGATTGAGGTTTTGTTTTGTTTTTCTAATTTGTTGCTGCCTTATAGGATGACCCTCCTTGAACAAGATGAGTGGTGTGCTGAAAAAGGGGTGGGCAGGGGGTTTGGGGGTTGCATGGAAAAAAAACTTTGTCTTATAGTATTTGCCAGTTTTGATGGTGTAAACTATTTATAAGACCCATTTCAAGATACTAACAGATTGACAACTATCTCATTAAGTTTCTGAATATTTAACAATTACCTCTTGTGATTCTAAGACATGAGGCTTCTGCATACTCCTGAGACTATTTTTGAGAAAGACTGAAGGTAGATTCTGAATATATGGTCAGCAGCAATGAGGTAAAGCGTGGTATGGTGCTCTGGTAAGGACATCCAGGAAAGCGTTATTATGGTCAAAAGCCAAGAAATAAAAGATATAAGAAAGGAGATTCTGTTTATAAGTTCAACAGGATTTTATTTGGGGTGTAGTTTTTTGGACCTAGTAAAGAAGCTGTATGGATGAGAAAACTCCAGGTGGATGGCTGAGGTCAGATTTCAAGTTAAAAACAACATGTAGGCAGCCCAAACAAGAGACATCTCAGAAAGGAAGAGACGAGCCAGTAATCAGAGATCTAACAGGTCCACACAAAATCAAGCAGTAGAAGATGCCAACGCCAGATCAAGTAGATAACATGTCTAAGGCAGAAAGTGGTAAGCAGACAGAAGACAATTTGTGGGTAATTGTGGAATACCAGTGAAGGAAAAATAAGGACAAGTATCAGGAGTCCTACCACTGATTGCCTTGCTACATTTATGCAGCATCAGAAACAAAGGAGACCCTTAAGAGAATACAGCTGTATGGTAATCTACACCACTGAAATACAAAGATTTAAAAGGGAACCTCAAATTATTCTAAATAGAGTAAAGACTTCCTAAACTATCTGTGTGATGTCAACTTGTGCCATGGACATTTTCTTCCTGACATACACTATGGGAAACTCTTCATTGCTAGTGTCCTCACTTAGAAGCCACATTCCAATTTAAGGTTTTCTTTCTTGTTCAATATTTGAAGTTTCTTTTTCAAATACAACAATATGAAAAATGGCTATCAGCTTTCTTAAACAATAGTAGCTTATGATTTCTCTGGGAATAGGCAGGGATCTTCATATCATATATTTTCCTTAGGCTCACCGTGGCGGACCAATTGAGTACTCGTGAGCTTTTTCTCTATTATGCAAAAGTCACTTGTAGAACAGGAAAATTATTACTTCTACTACTACCCAACCCCCTCAAGATGGAGAGGTGATCTTTCTTATCCTATGCAAAAAAAAAAAAGAATGGTCAGTGATTTAGTGACATCTTAAAAGTACTGTGAGGGCTCATGAAGATATTGGAAGGACAAACAGTTTGCCTTTTCTAAAAATATAGTTGATGTAACTCTACACAAAAACTAATTCACTAGTTAAGTAATGATAATACTTCAAGAAACAATTTGTCTCTCTGTTACAATGACAAGAACATTACAAAATGAATTATAAAGAAAAGGAAATAGAGCTGATTTGTATCCACAGAAACAAATGCTGAGTGAATTACCTTATTATAAATATATTCATTTTCTTATTTGGTTTCGTCCAAGTGATTTCTCACTCTGTCACTCTTCTCGCAATACAATCAAGTGGAAGGATTTAGAAAAGGTAGCACTGTCTTTTATTGGCTTTGTATGTGAGCTGTATCCCCAAGCAAAATTAACTCATGAAAGGTGATAAAAATAATTGATATCACAGAATGAAGAGAAATATGCTATTTACAAAGGCCAGCCTTGAGGGGCTCTGATCAAAAGCCAATTAAAAAAACTACCTTGAGATATTAAGGCAGATTATTTGACTTCATATATTTCAGGAACATAATTTCTTTTCCATGGCAATCCTCTACTCTTTAATTTGGACCCTATATTAGTTAAATTTTTTAATTTAATGCAAGGATATTAAATTATATAATTTAATTTATAATTAAGTATAAGTTTTTAGTGTTTATTTATTTTTGAGACAGAGGAAGACAGAACATGAATGAGGGAGGGGGAGAAAGAGGGAGACACAGAATCTGAAGCAGGCTTCAGGCTCTGAGCGGTCAGCACAGAGCCCGACGTGGGGCTTGAACTCACAAGCCGTGAGATCATGACCTGAGCCGAAGTCAGATGCTCAAGCCAACCCAGGCGCCCCTAAATAAGTATGCATTTAGTTAATTTAAGTGTATTAAAGGAGTAGAATATAATGCAATCTTCAGTGCATAATTTAGGAATAAATCAGAAATAGCATAGTACAAACTGAAGAAAAGAAGAATTCAATTGTACCTATCATGAAGATCAAGATAATTTGAACTTGAGCTTCTTAGTGACCAGAGAAAATAGAAAACATTACTTATTTTATTATGATTATCATCAGACATGAGAAAGCAAACCAAATTTTTCAGGAAATAAAATATTTTCTCCTTGGACTCTACATTAATTTGCATATAGAGATACAAAGTAATGTCACACTCAAGGTCCTCAACAACATATGATGAATGTAGTATGCATCTATTTTGGTGATTCTACCTGAGGTGCATCAAATGTAGTTCATACAAGTGGATTTGTATTTGTTCAGCAGATATCTGACTTTGCACAAGTCAAATTTCCTAGTAAGTGTGAAAATTATGTTGGAATATAGTCTCCTAATTTCTTCATCCTTAATAAGTTATCCAATTATAAAAAAGTGTCCTTTGTTGATGATCTTCATATATAAGAATTCATGTGTGTAAGAATAACATCTTTTGATAATGTTGTATGATAGGAGTGATAAGAGAGCTTTACCTTCTCCCCAAGTTTTCCTATGAAAATCTACCTACTTTTCCAGAAAAGTTGTGAAAAAGTTTTCCAAAACCATTAGAAATGACATTTAAACATGCAGTGAATTTTTATTTAAGTTAAAGGAAAAGATGTTCCCATCATGTTATTTTACAATGAAAAGCTTAGATTAAATGTAGGTAAGAGAACTGTATGTCTTTGCAAATGTTTTTTGTATCTCTTTACAAAAATTGTTGTTTTCCCAGAAATACATTAAAGAGGTATTTTTTTATGTTCAGAACAGCATAATTGTCAGAATAAATAAAAATGAAAGAATGAAACAAATTCACTTGTTTCATAAACATTTGCAGTTATTTAAGGTATAGAATTTCTCTGGAAAATTACACAAAGAAAAAACAAGTCTAGGTAGTGGTTCTACTGTTTCTATAGTTTCTAAATATTTGTTTCAAAAGTTTCTTTGAAAACTTTCTTTCAAAAGTTATTGCTCAATTGTAGATATTTACTTCTTTGAAAGATAAAGACAGCATTCCCAACTCTAAAACAAGAAAAAAACCCAATTTTTTAGAAAATTTGGAACTTTGTTAGATACAAATCTCTGAATCTCTGAGAGAGAAAAGGTGAATTTCCGTCAGTGTGGAAGCCATTTTACAAAAATTTCTTTGGACCTGTGCTGAATAGAAGAAATAATAAGAGTGGAGTGATAAATAACAGTTGAGTTTTTTACAGGATTGAGTAGTTTAAATTCCATTCATTAATAAGTGAAGGCCACTGCCAAATAGTAACAATAAATGTGAATACAATAGCAGCATCCCATAAATGGGTTCTTCTAGGAAGAAATAATTCTGTGAGCACATACTAAATCAGCAATGATTACTGTCCTGCAAGAGTGTATCAACACCTCTTTTCAAGTTACTCTAGTATTCTGAGCAATGACATTATATATTGAAAAGTAAAAGAGTAAGTCTAAAAATATATTTTAAAACAAACAACAAAAAGTCCCAAATTCTGAACTCTAACTCTCTTAATGAAAAATAAATTCAACTGGGGCACCTGGGTGGCTCAGTTGGTTAAGTGTCCAACTCTTGATCTCATCTCAGGTCATGATCTCATGGTTTGAGAGATCAAGCCCCATTTCCGATCTGTGCAAGCAGCACAGAGCCTGCTTGAGATTCTCCCCCCTCCCCCCTTCTTTCTCTGTCCCTCCCTTACTTGCAAAATAAATAAATTAATTAAAAAGTTTTAAAGAAAAATAAAAAAATAAAAGGAAAATAAAACTGATCCTACTTTACTATCATTCTGCTAGTGTTATGTGTGAGATTGAACATATAGATTCCAATATGAATGGAAACCTGACCCACTGACAGCCAATCAGCAGTCTTGTGATTGGAATTTTGCTTCAAAATGGCCAATAAAATTGTTAGCGGACGTACAGTTGCAAATATCACAATTCAGGGGACTGTTGACCTTCTTGTGATGAGAAACGGTCTTGGTTTTTCTGAAGGACTCAGTTTGAGGTTTCCCAAGCCTCCATGACAGGAGGATGAGGGAAAAATGAGGAGTTAGGAGGCGCAGACTGCTGAGCTCCACCCCTTGGAGGTGCCACTGGCAGTCTGTCCTTGGCTTCTGAAAAGGTATTTCTGGCAAAGAGACAATAGGCTTAGAGTGTTCTTACTGAATTTTGCCCTAATATACTCAAAATTGTGAGGCTGAGTTCAGTGAAGATCAGAACAATAATAACAGTAAAGCATTTGCCATTAAGCAGTTATCTATCTTGTTTTAGTATGAGCACTTGACTTCCAAAACTATCTAAACATTTCAGCTGTTAACCATTTTTAAGAGATATATAATTTAAACCGTTGTGCTTTCCTGAAGGTTGGGCAGAGTATGGCGCTTCCGAAGTTTAAGTAGGTCTTATAATTTTTGGTTAAATCCTACATAGAATAGCCATTTGTACTCAAAACTAATTATATGTATTTAAAATTAGAACATTGACTTTCCTCAGGTTTTGCTTCTTAGTTTTATTTATTATAGAATATTATGTCAATGCAACTATGCATTATCAACTTTGGTTGAATTAATGAAATAGAAGATAAAAACAATGTTAAAATTAACAATGTATCTCCTATGACTTTCCTGAGATTATACTTTTACTGTTTAAATGACACTGGACCTCCTTGCCATCTTTTGTTAGTTTGCCCCACAGTTTCTGGGACTTTTTTGGTTG
>NW_027530545.1:15289359-15389765 GCF_008692635.1 Crocuta crocuta | reverse complement strand
AGAGTAAAAAAGAGTACTTGAGCATTATTTCAATTATTTATTCTATAGCAAACTATTCCAAAATTTAGCTGTTTAAAACTATCATTCATTTTGCTACAAATCTTCAGTTTGGCCAGGTCTCTGGAAATGATCATCTTAGCTCTATGAGGCATCAGCTGGGATTTTTTTTTTTATGTATGTATGTATGTATGTATGTATTTAAATTCAAGTTCATTAACATACAGCATAGTATTGGCTTCAGGAGCATAACCCAGTAATTCATCACTTACATATAACACCCAGAGTTCATCCCAACAAGTACCCACTTTTATGCTCATCACCCAGTTAGCCCATTCCCCCACCTACCTCCCTTTCAGCAACCCTCAACTTATTGTCTGTATTTTAGGGTCTCTTATGGTTTACCTCCTTCTCTGTTTTATCTTATTTTCCTTCCCTTCCCCTTTGTTTATCTGTTGTGTTTCATAAATTCCACACATAAGTGAAATCGTATGGCATTTGTCTTATTCTGATTTGACTTATTTTGCTTAGCATAATACCCTCCAGTTCTATCCATGTTGTTTCAAATGACAAGATTTTGTTTTTTTCTTTGATTGGTGAGTAATATTGCACATATATACCACATCTTCTTTATTCATCAGTTGATGGACATTTGGGCTTTTTCCATAATTTGGCTATTGTTGATGCTGTTACTATAAACACTGGGGTGCATGTGCCCCTTCGAATCAGCATTTTTGTATCCTTTGGATAAATACCTAATAATGTAATTGCTGGGTTGTAGGGTAGTTCTATTTTTAATTCTTTGAACAACCTCCATACTGTTTTCTGGAATGGCTCAACCAGTTTGCATTCCCACCAAGAGTGCAAAAGTGTTCCCCTTTCTCTGCATCCTCACCAACATCTGTTGTGTCCTGAGTTGTTAATTTTTCCACTTGGACTTCTTAACCAAGACTGAAGGATCCATTTCCAAGATGGCTCAAGGCTGGCTGATGGTCGTTTGGGAGGTCTGTCAGGCCGATTGGCTGGGGACTATTTCCTGTCCACCTGGACTTCTCCAGAGTGCTGCCTTTACTTTTTTTTAACACACAGAATCAGAAAGTGAGTGTTCCAATGGATGGGAAGTAGAAGCTGCCAGGCTGTCATAGATCTGGAAATTAGCATAGGCCAGCTTTCACTATAGTTTTATTGTTGAGCACTCAAAGTTTACTCATATCCAAGTGACTCTACTTCTCTTTGGGAAAAATGTAAAAACATTATGGTCTCCTAAATCACCACAGACGTGTTGTGCCAAATTTTGAATCTCAGAATATCAATATGCTTCTGTGCATGGTGTGATGTTTCTTATATTCAAGTTAATTTTCACAACAGCCTCCAAGAGTATCTAATGTTCAGTTACTGAATTTTAAGGGAAAAACTTCTCTGTGCCCAATTCTCTCATTTTAACAATGAGAAGGAAGAAAAAAAGAGGAAACTCATGTATTAAATGCACAGTTGAGGCCTCTGGGAGGCTCAGGCTGTTGAGTGTCCGACTTTGGCTCAGGTCATGATCTCACCATTCATGAGTTCGAGCCTGGTGTTGGGTTCTGTGCTGGCAGCTAGGAGCCTGGAGCCTGCTTCAGATTCTGTCTCTCTCTCTCTCTCTCTCTCTCTGTCCCTCCCCTGCGCGTCCTCTCTCTCTTAAAAATAATTTTAAAAAATCAAAAAATTTTTTAGTGTTTTAAATGCACTAAACACTAGTCAATAGCAAATTTCAGTTGGAACTCAGACATCTGAAAGGGTTCCCTTACCCCATTTTAGGATTATGCATTGTCTTCAGAAAGTTCCCGTTACCACATATGCAGGAAACCTAGGAAGTCTTAACATCACATCAAAAGGTAAATTTACTAGATTGACTAGCTGCTCTCAGTGAGTGAGGACTCTGAGAATGAAGTGCATACGTTTTGGAGGTTGGAAGAAATCTTACAAAGGTTGAAGACACATGTAACTAATTTGTGTACAGGGACTGGGCGGAGACAGGAAATAGAATTAATGAGGTAAAAGTAGAAGGAAACATATGGACAGAGGCTGATTTAAATGTACAAAAAAGAGAAGTAGAAAATGAACTTTGTGGAAAATGCTTAGGTTTCACCCTAAGGACAAAAAGAAAGGATTTAACAGGTTTTTGTTTAATTCAAGCGTTAACTAGAATAAAAGTATAATTATGATATCTTGATCTGTAAATATATAAAAATGACAGTTCTTTTGCATATGAAAATGGTCTGCATTATGCTTTGTTGAAGAATAATGAGGGATATCTCAAATATCACATAAGCCCATATAAATGGCTTTTATATAGCATCCTCCTTTATTCAATTCTAGGAGATTTTAAAAACTGCTTGAAATTGATTAGGCCATCTTTGGTTCCCTAACATAATCAAGCTTAGAAAATAGCTTTCACTGAGCTTCAGTATATTATAATTTAAATGGAGTGATTTTCTAACACAGTCAGGTAAACGATGTGCCAAAATAC
Source organism: Crocuta crocuta (assembly GCF_008692635.1). Taxonomy (NCBI): domain Eukaryota; kingdom Metazoa; phylum Chordata; class Mammalia; order Carnivora; family Hyaenidae; genus Crocuta; species Crocuta crocuta. The sequence goes on along the minus strand of NW_027530545.1, from coordinate 15,387,259 downwards.
AGTTGGCCTTAGGTGAACCTATCTTAAGAACGAACAAGTTATGTTTTAACTTGTTTTAGCAGATAGAAACACAAGGGATACTCTTTATTAACCTTGTTCTCTGCAGGCAGAGGCTTTGTATGTGGTGGTACATCTGTGTGGTTGGCTTGAATTGTCCAATGTAGCCAAATTAACCTGTCATCTTAGAGGCTAGGGATGCACAACCAGACTTAATTAGGCATAGATATCAGCTTTTCTTCCATTCTTTCTTTTCTTCTCTCTCTCTTATTATTTTTTTTTTCAGAAAAGTAGAAGTGGTTTGCCACTATGTATTACAAAAGCATGGAGTGAGTCAAGCAATGCATTCAACTATTTTTCTCTGGATAGTATAAAAATAACCTACATTATACACAGTATCTATAATAGTTACATAATCATGACAACTATATTTAAAAATAGCTACTGAAATATGTCAGGACAGTTAGCTGAAAATAATAGACACTGACTCTCGCTGATTTAAGCAAAAATAGGGATTATTCAAAGGCAGTTCTGAAAAATGCCAGAACTCCGGACTCAAAGCATTTGTTGTGAGTCATGAGGCCTCAGAATCCTGCCACGCAGCTGGTGACCCTGACCCGGTGTGCTACCTGCCACACAGCCGGTCTGGCAGTGACCCAGTGTGCTACCGCTGGGCTCACGCGCTACAGCTCAGACCACTGACACACCAGCATGAGACCCTGCAGCCGGAAGGCCTGCCATAGCTTGCCGTGTAACACCCAAGTTCTTGTGGGTCCTGGCTTTTGTCTGAACAGGCACAACTCATGTGTGGAACCAAAATATCTTAGGTCAGGCTGGCATAATAAAATGTCATAGATGGGGTGGCTTACCTGACAGACATTTAATTTCTTACAATTCTGGATGCTGGGGAGTTCAATATTAAGGTTCAACACTGTTTAGTTTCTGGTATGCCTTCTTGCTATGTCCTTACATGGCACAGAAAGGGAGGGCTCTGTTCTCCTATTATTATCAGGTCATGGAGGCTGAGAATAGTGAATAGTGAACCCATCATGGAGGCTTCACCTTATGATCTCATCTAAATGTATTTAGTTTCCTAAAGGTCCCACATCCACATATCATCTCATTGGGTTTAGGGTTTTAACATATGGATTTTGGTGAAATGCAAACCTTTAGTCCCCAGCACAAGGTTCCCTGACGTCAAGTCATTTGCATTTGTGTTTTGGAAAATGTACTGAGCCCTTGGCAACTCTGAAAGGGGATAGATAAGGTAATAAATATTCTGATTTCATTTTCCATCCTTATTCCTCTTTGATCTAATATTGGAGCTCCCCTCTGGCCCTAAACACCTTAGAGCATGGGAGTCTTTGTCAAAGTCCCTATTAGCTAAGTGTTCCTATATACTTATAATGTTTATATGAATAAATGTACATATTTATATTAATTANAATGACTCCCCAGGTTCACCCTGAGTTCTGAACTCCTGTTGTCCACAAAACGGGCAATGTTTTTTTTTTTTGAGTAGACATATACAATGTCTGAGCCAGACTATCCATCACACTGGCCCTGATGTTTTACAAGTCCTGAAGCCTTAGTGTCTTGGCTATGAGGACATTTATTTCACACTTCTTTCTAGTTTGAACAAATCTTTGTCTGAGTACCTTCTCCACAGCAGCTCTATCTAGACCTCAGCCTATCCAATTCTGTTCCTGCCTCAAATCCACTCTTAACACAGATGGTATCTAAAGATTAGGTAGAGAAGGGCATGCTGTGCCATGGCCAAAAATGTCTTCAGTAGTCTTTAATGGCCTGAAAGAGAAATGGTTATGACCTAAAATGATCACATCCTTTGAGAGAGCCTCTTCATCACCATATAATAAGAAATTATGGGATTTTCCAAGACATAGGAATCTGACTTATTTTGGGGTGGGTACTAGCAATATTGTGCCAACAGAAATGAAAACAAGAATTTAACTAATTTTATCTTCTTTTAAAATCATATGTAGAATTATGAATCCCAAAGTATAAGTTTTACAGTTTGTGATATAAATGTTGAAAATGTCTTAACTGGATAATGAAGCAGAACAACCTAATTTCAACTCATATAATATCCATTAAGACATCACAAAGTATTTATTGATTTGTTAAAAGAAAAATGAGAGAAAACATGAAGTGATTGGTTATTCACCCACACGTTTATTAAACAGAGATGTAATTTAAATAGATTTTGAAAAAATTCTTAATTAGACTTAATTGACTAGTAAGACAATGTCAATGAAAACCTCAGTATATCAATATTTGAGATAAAAAATAACGCTCTATTAACTCTCCATAATCAAAGCAAACGTGAGATGCTCAATTAGCATTGGTTTTCTTGCAAAGCATATACTGACTGGTAGTTTTTCTCCAGTGTTAGAATATCATTTATTCTATGATTTTATCTGCTATGATTTTAACAATTGATAGAATGTCAGAAACAAGAATCCATATGCCATTAATTCTAGGATTCTCAACAAAGGACTTTTAGGAAGTATGACACCAGACACTGTGTGAAGAGTGTACAATTCTGTAACAAAGTCTTTTGAACTGAGCCAGATTTCTAAAAGTAAGATCACATAAACGTAGTTTTTTTTTATACTAAATTATTGGCAAAGAACAAATTACCATGGCAGACCAAAATTTAGCCCTTAAGTCTTTTAATTCTTTTGAAGGGGGAAATACAGAGTAGGGGATAAAAAAGTGATCAAAGAAGTAGAGTGCTCATTTATACAGAGGAGAACAAAAATGTTGAGGACAGTCAAAAGAATAAGTAAAATATGTATATCAAGTTACAAAGGAAACAAGATAACTAAACACATTTCTGTAACAAATGTTAGGAAAAAGAAAGAGAAGGGATTCATAGAAGGTGTTGAATATGATTATTGATTATTTTGAAATATGGGCAAAACTATCAGTAGAAAAGAAAACATAAATCACCTGGAGAAGGATTGATTCTCAAGAATAGAAGGGAGAATGTAAAAGAAGAGTCAGTTTGGGGATGGTCGCTTTTCATCTTGTTTTTCAGATATCAGAATGAAGCTTTTTTAAAAACTCTGAATAGGGCGGTGCCTGGGTCGCTCAGTCAGTTAACTGTCTGACTTCGGCTCAGGTAATGATCTTATAGTATGTGGGTTCGAGCCCCGTGTTGGGCTCTGTGCTGACAGCTAGCTCAGAGCCTGGAGCCTGCTTCAGATTCTGTATCTCCCTCTCTCTCTGACCCTCCCCTGCTCATTCTGTCTGTCTCTCACTCTCTCAGAAATAAATAAGACATTAAAATTAAAAAAAAAAGTAAAAAAACTAAAAACTCTGAATAGGATATATTGTGTATATGTGCATATTTGCATTCTATACAGGCTCTTTATCTCTCTGTTATTTATCTACCTACGTACGTACCTACCTACCTACCTATCTCTGGGTGACAGGTAGACATTCTCAGAGAAGGTGATACTTGAGCTTAATTTCAAAGAAAAAAGGTACATTAGGCAAATAAAGAAGGAACAGAATCATTCTGATCTAACTATAGGACTTTAATGGATCATGGATGACTTCTGATTGAAATATAACATTTATTAATGGTTGATTTAAAGAAATGCTGCCTTAACACAAGTAATTCTTTCTTTTAAATGACTGTGTTTTCCTTAAATATGAAAATGAACCTAACATTTAAATCAATATTCTGTTATGGAGAAGACAGAGCAGGCCAGAGTCTGGCACCCTTGGTGAGGAGATTACCTCAGCAGTGTGGGCTGAGTAGCATTTTTACAAGGTGAAGAAACCTTCAAAGTCCTTGCCAATCTAAGATTGGGAGTGTCGAGATTGTAGTTTGAGAGTTCTCAGTGGAGACAGTTCTTTTTTTTTTTTTTTTTTTTTTTTTTTCAGTGGAGACAGTTCTTGACATCGAATGATACTGAAGTTGTTCCCATGAGTGGTTTTGGAAGGAAACAACAAGTATTTACAGTACTCAGAGTCCAGCCGCGACATAAATAGACTGCCAGGAACCAGCTTCACTTCCAGGTGTTCTGTACCATTGGCCTGGATTGGGGCTATCATTTCAGTGGGGAAACCATGGCAGAGGCAGAGGGTCCAGATGAGATGTAGGGAAACACTTACATACATGTACAGAAGAATTAGTCCTCAAGGAGATACATTGTAAAGCAGTTTCTTTTTTTAAATTTAAAAAATATATTTATTTTAGGTAGAGAGAGAGGGAGAGACAGCACAAGAGTGGGGGGAAAGGGGCAGAGCAAGAGAGAGAATCTTGAGCAGGCTCCAGGCTCAAGGTGGAGCCCAACTTGGGACTCCGTCCCACAACCCTGGGATTATGACTTGAGCCAAAAAATCAAGAGTCAGACACTCAACCAGCTGAGCCACCCAGCCGCCCCTAAAATATATTTTAAATGCATTATCAAATGTTTGGAAATGTGATAATGCCCAGTGTTACTGAGGACACACAAAGTAAATAACATCATATAGAGGGAGCCATAATTAATAAAGCCTTTTAGAAGCAATTTGCCAGTACACACTAAAATTAAAAACATTCAATTTTTGATATAGCAGCTTCAATCCCATGCTTCTATCCCAACACAACATTTGTGTGTTTGTAATAAAGACTCTACTCTAACATTCTTTGTAAGAGTTAAAACTTGGAAAGATTATAAACATCCATCAATAAGAAAATATTTGAGTATTTTCAATAATTATGGTTACCTGCATAATTAGTTAAACCTACCTGTACTGACATGAATGTATTGCTAACATGTACGGTTAAGTAAAAAAAAAAATAAAGTTCCAGAAAAATTAATATAATATTTATAGGAAAAATAACATTTTCATGTAAATACCTAGAAAAAAGACTGAATTTCTAGATGCTAAATTCTTAACTAGAAATTTCTGAGGAGTGAATAGAAAAACAATAAGGAAGAAAGTAATGATCAACATTCATGTTTTTCTGTGCATAATCATTGAATATTTTTCAGAAAGGATATATTAGTGCTCTATTTGTGTAATTAAAAATATCAAGAGCAGGCTGGGGAAGTGTGTACTTCATTTACATTTAAGATAATGAATTATTAGGGTGAATAGTTATCAAAATAGTAAGTGGAATGGCTGCAATATGTATTCAGGAAGGTTCATTTTAAGAGCCATATTTTTTCCTGTTTTTTGAGTTTAATCTCCGAAAGCCTTAAAGATATAAGGATTTATTAATTTATATTTCTTCTCACACTTTCTCATCAACAAGACACCTGTGCTTCATCAGATCCCAAAGGTACCAACGCACCAGACTCAAGTTTGACCAAATGGTACATGTCAGCACTTTCAGAGTGTTGTCTCTATGCTCAGTTCAGTATGATAGCAAGTTGTCATTCTGCCTTATGGCCCACATCATTTGCATGTGGGGGAAACATAATTATTCCTGGTGAGCATCCATTGAAAAGAAAACATTGAATTGTTTTCAACTCATTTCTTTTAAGAAGTTACATGTTACAAAGATGTCAATCATATGCATTTTTCTAATTTTACAGATGTTACACAGTCTGAACTGTTTATTCTGCCAATAATTTCAGGTAATGAGGATTTTATTGTATATTAGTTGAAATAAATCAGGTTTACATGACACTTGATAAAAACGTGAACATCATAAAGGAAAATAACCCAGTCATGTAACTGTAAAATCTGCAGAACTATTTGGAAATAGATTTATTATTACCTTATAAAAGTCAGAGGGTATTCATGATTGATGGAGAGGAATAAACACTATCTTTGTTAGGAACATATACATAGACCTAATGTTCTGATTGAATCTAAATATTCCTGGCATAGAGCCTAGTCTGTTCCCTGGTGGTTTTATAGCTTGGGCTTCACTGGTCTTCTATTGTTGAACTACAACATGTGCTAAATGTATCATTAGAATTTTGAGTACTTGGCAACTTAGGAAATCCTAGACTAATTACTTAGACCTGATCCTAGATCAGATTATCATAGTAGGAATTATTCATCTTTTTAATCATCCAAACAAATTCTTCCCCTCTAGGCAACTTTAGGTGTTATAGTGCTATCACAAAGCTCATTCCAATGTTTAAATTCTGGATTCTATTACTGGAAAGGTGATACTGTATGTGTGTGTGCATGTGCTCGCAGACTCATATTCCCATGTGCTTATATAGGTGATGAATATGAAAAGACAAAAGGAGATCACAAAAAAAAATACTGTTTTCAGAACTGCTTCTTATCTTCAATCAGGAGGATCTCTGGGAAGACAGAATGACTGTAGAGAGTCAGTGTATTCTCTGCATTTTTCTCTTTAATTACTTTGAAGAGATCAGTGCATTGCCTCAGTTTCCTCAATTTTCATGGATTCTTTAAGACTTAACTCAGGAAGGATGGAACAGACTAGTAGAATCCTTTTGGGCTTTTTGTCAGGCTGAAAAGTAATGTCTGGGAAATCTGCTCCTCCCCACGAGCTATCTAATGACAGAAATCTGGTAATTTTCAGAGATAAACTACCAAAAATTTCAAGTAATGGTGACAATAGAAAGGCAATAACTACCACTCTTGAGTGGTAGTAGACAAAATAAGTTTGTCTATTATTTCTGCTGGCTTTATTAAGACTTATACCTAATAATCTCTGCTTTGGGCTGTTGTGGTATTATCAGTGATAGTATCATTAAGTATTCTCCCAGCTCTATTCAGAAACAGTGCTCCATGCACTGCAATGATGGGGATATGCTTATCCCTATCAAAAGCTAAACAAAAGGCAGAAACCCATCTAGATACCCAAAAATAAGTATTTACAATTTTGTTTTGTTTTTTAATATATATTTATTTTTGCAAGAGAGACAGAGCATGAGCAGTGGAGGGGCACAGAAGGAGGGAGAGAGGCACAGAATCCGAAGCAGGCTCCAGACTCAGAGTTGTCAGCACAGAACCCAACACGAGGCTCGAACTCATGAGCCTCCAGATCATGACCTGAGCCTAAGTTGGACACTTAACCAACTGAACCACCCAGGTGCCTCTCAGTAACAACTATTTTAAAGAGGTGACTAGAAATACATCCATATGAGGCATAGAGTGACATCATTGAAAATAGTGAAGTGAATTTATTGACATTCATGCTGTGTATGGAAGGCAAAGCAATTGCTACAGAGCCATTCGTGAAACTAATTATAGTCTAATTTTTGTAAAAGTGAGCCATTTGTGAGTGATTTCTGTACCATAAAAAAAGTGAGTATGAAAGTAATGTCATCTGTGTTTATTGGGAGATTGGAAGCAGTGTAGATGCCAGAGATACATTCTTGTTAACTGTTGCTTCCCAAACGTCTACCACAGTATCTGGCACAGCAAATGTGTTCAGCACATATTGAAATAATTAATTAAATAATTAAACAACTGTAAAGGAAATATTTCAATGCCTATCAAGCAATATTTGGTTAATAAATGGGAGACATTATTACTCTTAATGTATATCAAGAAACAGAACTAGAATAAGAACTTGTGATTACGAAAATAGTCATTCAATTCTGTGCTTGCACATATGGCACCTTATGGCAATTACATGAGGTCAAATAATTGGAAGGACCCAGGAGACTCCATATGAGGCTTTAATAAAAATGAAGAATACAGTACAATCAATAGGAAAAAAAGAAAACACAAGCAAATATCAGAAAAGCCCAGGGCTCCCAGGCACACTAGAAATACATCCAGGGACCTTTCCTAGTAACACTGAAAATAATACTTTATTTTCAGATCATGAACCTAAAAGAAACATGCAAGTAACTTTCATATCAGGGGAACCAAAGTCCCAGTAAACATAGCTCAATCCAAGCTGGGTAACCATATAAATCAGGTGCAAATCATCAACCCACACATTTTCAATAAACAATATAAATGAAACTGATATAGGGCCTCTTCCAAGGGGGGTTGATATTTAAAGTTTATAATATAAATCACTAGCTAATAACTTCCATCACTATCTTTGCCAAGGGTCAGTACCATGGTCTCGGATATTGGTGGAGATATGTACAGAGCTACCCAAGCTGCCTGCACATTAGCTTGGTCTTACTTAGCACTTGCACAGGAATTACCCTCTTGCTGTAATCTGAAGGAGAAGAGGAAGCTTCCCCCTCAGGAAACACAGCTTCACAGACATATGGTTTAACAAATGAATGTGAGCTGCCCACGTGTCTGTGTTTGTCCTTAATGGTAGTTGCTTTTGTGCAGAGCAAAAACTATAGGAGTTTATAGTGGACTTGAGGCAACAGAAATGTGGGCGAATCGTAATCTGGACCCTTGACATTTCCACTGGTGCCACCGGTGCACTGGAGGACAGATCAAGTTGTAGGCAGTAGTCAGAGGCTCAGGCTATCAGACATATTTGGTAAATTGACATTAATTTTTTTTTAATATGCTATTTTATTTTTGAGAGAGAGAGAGAGAGAGACAGCATGAGCAGGGGAGGGGCAGAGAGAGAGGGAGACACAGAATCTGAAGCAGGCTCCAGGCTCTGAGCTGTCAGCACAGAGCCCAACGGGGTTTGAACTCACAGACTGTGAGATCACGGCCTCAGCCACAGTCAGACGCTTAACCAATTGAGCCACCCAAGCACCTCAGGTAAATTGAGATTTTGGTGACATCGATTTCTGAATATTCTGAATAATTATTATCAAAGAGGTTTACACTATCCCAGTAATAAGGTCAAGTCTGATAAGAGACACTGTAGGAATGTTAGTGGGTGGAGAACAAGGCAAGTAGGCAGTGTCTAAATGGTAAACAATTATAACATATTTAGTGCATAAGTAAACAAATGATTATTGCAACTCTGTGTTCAGAGGCAGGACACATGATTCTGGGAGGTTTGTGAGAATGAGACAAGGTCTTGATTTTGTGACAACTTAATGCCAGGGAGGCTCAAGGCAGTGGTTCAAATGCAGAAGAAGCAGGGCTCCAAGTACCAGAACCAGAGTTTAAAGTGAGCATTTGGTGCCATCCATGAGGAATGTGACAAGTTATCATGCTGGAGGTGACAGAATGTAAGCATAGTAATAGTAACCATGAACACTTTGAATTTTGCTTACTCATCCTGTAGAACTTTTTAAATATCCAACCCAATTAAAATGACTTTGGGACACAAAATAACAGAGCAGTTAAGAGCCGAATTCTGGTGCCAGAGTCTGATTCAAATCCTCGCTCTGTGATTTATCACCTGTGTGACCTTGGGCACATTATTAGATTTTAAACTTATTCTTTGCTTTAATCTCCCCATCTTAAACTGGGGATAATATTAGCACATACTTCAAAAGAGTGCTTCTAGAATCTAATGATTCAATACTAAACGCAAGGGTTCTCAGAGGAGTGTCTGGCACAAACAAAATGTCACAAAGTGTTAGCCACTGTTCTTATTTCTAGAGGCTTGAGTGGAATTCAGCTGCAGCAGAAGTATAGAGCCTGGCCTGGAACTTTTGGCTAGGCCAGCTGCCTCTACTCTATTGTAGGCAGTAACGGGGTCAGAAGTAACCTTTTCCTCCCATTGACTTCCCAAGCCCTGCTAAATGATTTGTCTCAGTAACTCTCACTGAATGCTATACTTCCTGATCTCCTGCTTACCTCTCTGGCTCCTAAGGGGTGAACTGTTCTTCTCTTTATGGATCTTGTGCAGTAGAATGATCTTTGGGGACTCATGTTTAGCTTACTTCCTTGACCGTATCTACCAGATTTTTAAGCTTCAGACAGGCAGGAATCACATTTATTTTTCTTGCCAGTGGGTACTTAATATCTAATAATTGGGCACCTAGAACATATAGAACCACGGCCACTGGTTTGTTTAAAGAAGAAAGGATTTGCTATCACCACGCAGACCTGGCATTTGATTATTTTCCTTTGAAACTAACCTTGTTTCCCTTCTCTGATACTATACATGGTTCAATCCCTTTGCTGGCTGTCTTCACGACTCTACTATCACACTCACCCCCAGTCAGTTCCTAGAATTCAGCTTAGCAGAATTTCCTAACTTGGAACCTGTGTGTGAGACCTGGACATGAGGAGTATTGAGTTGTCAGTATGAGAATCAAGGAAAATTATTACTCCAAATATCTTCAGAATACACTGCATACTCAATAATAAAATAAAATGTATTACTTCATCTCAGTACACTGGTTTTATGCCCTGAGCTTCTGTCAACATGCATATATAATAAATTTAAGAATAAAATAGACAGTTATTATGGAAAACAATCATGCCACACAGTAATGTGATGTGTTTTAGATTATACCCTCAAAGAATATCTAAATGACTTCAAGACTTATGCTGTTCTTATGACTTTGAACAACAAGAACTTGTGTTGTTCATAAGACTTATGACGTTTTCCTGCCCAGTATATCTAACTACCCAAAACCCATTTTAGCACTAGCCACAAGTTTAAGAATATACTATCATTGTTTCATAATAACATGAAGCAGAGCGTGCGCTCACAAATTATTTGGTAGATGTGGAAATTGCTTCTCAGAAGATGATCACTTGCCCTAAAGTTGTATTAGAAGACAGATGTAGAGTATGTTCTCTTCATTATGGTAGAATGTCTCTCTATGGACCTGCCATCATAAAGGGAAATGCTTAGTCATTCCCTTTACAAGATGTAGTATATATCTCTTTCCAGATCCATTAAAACTTATATAGGAGTAGTTGGCCACACACCTTGGCAATGAGGTTCTGTGCTTTCCTGTGGGTTATATATTTATGCTTGATGTTTCAGCCACTACTGACTCATGTTTGGCCCATTTCTTTTTTTCTTCAAAGTAAAGACACCCAATTATTGGTCCTGACATTGTATGTGTTAAATTAGTTGCAATTTTGAATATAAAAATTGCTTTCAAGCAGAATGGATCGTTTACTTATTTCATCAGGCACTTATAGCAGTGAAGATTGAGAAGGCTTTAATGACTTGGAATTTTCTTTTTATTATGCTATTGAACAAATTACAGAGCTAATGAGATTTACACTAAATGGGGAATCTCCACATCATCTGCTGTTTTATGGGTCTTAGGGAAAAATTGTTGATAATTTTTCTCTTTCTACAATTAGAGAAAGTTTTGCTTTTAAACAATATTTTCTCTGAATGTAAAATATAGACTCACATTATCTCTTCATGGGAAATAAATATGGTATGGTTAGTGAAACACATAGTTCAAATTAAGGGTCTCCTTGTACACTGAAATATTTAATCAAAGTAATGCTGTGGTAGGAACTAAGTTTGACATCAGGCAATACAAGTTCAATAGGCAGCTCTGCTAGTCTTAGTGTTTATTAATTTTTTTTTAATTTCTGAGAGAGAGAGATAGAGAGAGACAGCGTGAGCAGAGGAGGGTAAGAGAGAGAGGGAGATACAGAATCTGAAACAGTCTCCAGGTTCTGAGCTGTCTGTCAGCATAGAGCCCAACATGGGGCTATGAACCCTGAGGTCATGACCTGAGCCAAAGTTGGACACTTACCAACTGAACCACCCAGGCGCCCCAAGTCTAGGTTTTTAAAATTGGGCAAATCATTTAATATCTCAGCCTCAGTTTCCTCGGGTGAAAAATGTCAGTATATCTATGAATTACATCTCAGAGTCAATATGTGGAAACAGACCAGCGCTTAGAACATTATAAACTCTCCATAAATTGCAGTCCTGTTGAGTTGTCAATNTTGAAAACAGGGCTTGGATATAGAGGAACAATTCTATATTACTGTGAGAAAATACATTAAGCTAGCTTTAATCCTTCATTAGACTCTTACAAACCATGAAGATTTAAGCAGGAAAGACAGTTGAGTTTAGAAGGAAAGTAGATTTGTTGAGAATAGCAAATGAGAGGTCATGATGATAGTAGGTCTATACTTTCATATGGAGTTAATACATAGGGATAGAATCCTTCTAAATTTTATTGGACCATAGTTTGCAGCAAAGGGAAAGAAGATTAAAATAAGAGATACAGGGGCTCCTGGTTTGCTCAGTTGGTTAAGTATCTGACTTCGGCTCTGGTCTTCATCTCATGGTTTGCGGGTTTGAGCCCTACATTTGGCTGTGGGCTGACAGCTCAGAGCCTAGAGCCTGCTTTGGATTCTGTGTCTCCTTTTCTCTCTGTCCCTTCCCCATTATGCAATGTGTCTCTCTCTCAAAAATAAACATTAAAATTTTTAAAAAATAAAAGAAAATAAGAGATGTGTATTGGTCATCATTTACATGGGGAAATTATTTTATTTGGCAATGTATACATTTCTTTTTCTGCTCTCTGATACTTACCCATGCCTTTTTATTCCATGTTGCTAAAGGACCACTGTTGCACTGAGAGAAACTTATACCAGATAAATAGGCTCACAAATATATATCAGATCTCAGAANCTTTTTTTTTTTTTTTTTTGACTTTCTAAACAATAAAGGAAACTACTTTCTTATTACCTTGAAATATATTTTTGTGGAACTATATGAGGGCACCCAGGTTGCCACTGAAATCTAGACAAATGATTCAATAAAGATACACAAGAATATAATGGAGGCTCATGTGGTCTAAAAAAGATAAGACACACTACATTAACCTTCTCCATGAGAAATCTGACAAACATACACATCTATCTAAATACCTTTGGAATTGTAAGCTCAATGCATTTATATCATTGACTGAAAAAATATGTTGCTGTTGGAATATACCCCTTGCTGAGACTTTCTATCCAAAGCAAACTGCCAGTTCTAAGCAGCCTTTGGTCAAGCAGTTATAAAGCAGCAGAGGAAAACAAGTCTGTGAGTTTAAAGCCTTCTGTTTGGTACAGAAAATAAAATACGGCATATTCTAAAATAGTTGTGGTTTTAGCCCATGAAGTGCCTGTCAGCTCCAGTGACTTGGGGTAGCAATTCATCAAAATGAGTATCAGTGGAACATGGCATGCCCGAGAATCTTCCTCAAAATGGGTCCTGCTGAACTCGTCCATCCATGTACACTTTCCTCTCCTGCTTTTTAATGTTTTGAATTCCCTTACAGAAGTAAAATCTTTTGATTTTAAGACTTCAAAATTCCTAACTTGCAAATAACCCTAGGGAAAATATATTAAAAGTCTTTTTAAGGGGCACCTGGGTGGGTCAGCCTGTTGAGCGTCTGGTTTGGGCTTAGGTCGTAATCTTATGGGTTGTGAGTTTAAGCCCCACCCTGGGCTCTGTGCTGACAGCTCAGAGCCTGGAGCCTGCTTCAGATTCTGTGTCTCCCTCCCTCTCTGCTTCTCTCCTGCTCATGCTTTGTCTCTCTTTCAAAAATAAATAAATACAAAAAATAATTAAAAATATTTTTAAACATTCATTCAATACTACATATTAAATCACTTGAATATGTTCTATCAGCCAGGTACCTTACTGAGGTAATAATAAAGATAAAAATAAAAGCAACAATAAGAAATCAAAAGTACTTAAAGACTGCAGAAATTATACAGAAAGAAGTGAGCAGATACAGAAAGATAAGGCTACTTTTCCAATGGAGGTAAGAAAAGGATGTTATGACAGTGGAAAGGAAGTGAACATATCCAATTTGGGGACATTAAGGAAAGCATCTTGAAAGAAGTATCATCTAATGTGAGAGCTGAAAGAAGAGAACTAGTTGAAAGTGAGAGGGAATGAATGAATAGGGTAGCTCATGCAGGGCAGAGCCGCAGGAAGGAAGTAGGATCAGCATTTCGTTTAAAGAAATAAAGTCATGGAAGTCCCTGCTTTGGGAGAACTTCAAATAAGTTAGTGTGGCTGGGGCTTGGAGCATACCTGGGAAGGGGGTCTGGTGGTGCAGATGACCTGGGAGAAGGGAGGAAGGTTTGTCACAGAGGGCTCTCTACACCAGAATTTCTCAAAGTATAGTCAGCACACTGGCACTCTCAGCATAATTTGGGAGCCAGGTAGAAATGAAGAAATTAATTCAGAGGGTCTAGGATAGAGCTTGAAATTCTACAATTGTTAACAAACTCCCATAACACTCCCTTTTAGTAGAAAATTGTAAAGTATATTAAGAGGTTGTTCTTCATCTTGTAGACAACCCATGAATTGATATGATTTGCACATTAGAAAGAGAACCCAAGTGGCACTGAAGACATTGTATTTCTGGGCATAATGCTTTGTTTATGACAGCTGAAAGAATGAATGACTGAATCAAAGATGACAATTTTTGTCTTATCAGCCTCAGTGTTCATATTCTAAATCTATTTTTTTAACTAAATTGACTTCCAGGTAGACTCTTTCTATGAAGATAAAGGTGTTGAAAATTGCATATTGTAGAAATTATATGGTGTTGGATTTATAGACAGGGGCCTGAGTATTAGGAAGCATTTTCTATTCTGATACTTGAAGGCAATATATACCAAGAGTTGCTTTTTATCGAGTGCCATTCCTCGGCGCTATGAATTTTTCCTGTGCTTCTGATGAAACGACTGGAGTCTGGGCTGTGGTTGGACAGTTCTGGGGGCCATTGAATAATTGCCAGCTGACTGCTGGAAAGATCTGCTAATTAGAGAGAGAGAGAAGGGAGTATCCATGCTCACCTACATTTGGAAGTTCCACTTGGGGAATTGGCCCTGTGTTTTACTTGCTCTGAGCTAGGCTTATCAAGAAAAGTAGAAAGTGAGTATTTTAAATTATTTTTTATGGAAAGGGAGAGAAAATGAGAATGAGGGCACACAGCTGCTTATTTCTCAAGAATATTGCTCAGCTCAGAGCGTCTGAGTCAAAGAATTTCTCCCAGGCTGTTGTTGATTATGACTTATGAAAGGGCACCTGTCGGACCTGACAAGTGTACACAGTGCTGTAGGCTTCAACTTTCCATTAGTAACAAGAGCCCCAAAAGGTTAATTTGTTTTGGCACTTCCTGATTACTTTCTGTGTTCATCTCACTCTGAGACTTCACATTCACCACCTGATTTAGGGTCTCTATTTAGCAACATATTGTCATTTTCCCTGACTTATTGCTAGCTGTGGTCCTGTGATCTCTAAATGCAGTTAAATAGCTAAAATCAATTTTCTGTTCAGAGGGGTTGATGGCACCTAGAGGAATTTGCAGATTTCTCTTCCTGGAGGTGTTTGGGAGTCACACTCAAGTATCATCCCAAATGGATGGAATGTGGAGGCCTTGTCATGTCCATGACCTGGATGCAAGTCCCTGTAGTTCAGGCTCATTTTGATTCATCGTTTTGAGAGGCTTTGTCTTCTCAAGCATTCTATCAGCTGCAAACTTTTTGAGGAACCCTAATATTTCAGTCTATTTCTTTAAATTTTTAAAAATACATGTATAAAAAATCCCACTCTGGGTGCTCACATGTATAGGGCCTCAAAAACAACAGAAACCTTTGTGAAAAGTCCTCAGGTGATTGGCCTGGCAGAGCAGACCAGACCCATGATCTCTTACTTGGCTTTTGAGCCTTTCATTTACTTACTACCTTTTCCCCCACACACTATGCAGAGATATTTATCATATTTCCTTTCTACTCACTCCTTTAATCTTTCTCCCAAGAGGTTATTAGTCTAGGTATGACTCTGAAATACATACTTGGAATCTAAGAACTATTTTCTTAAAAGTTTTGCCATCTTACTATTGTTAACATGTTTATCCACCTTCATCAACCTCCAGCAATTCTGTATGGGACATGGATGTGAACACGCATGAACCCACATACCTATAGTTTTCAGAATGCTACTGACTGTTCCATTTCATTATTAATGTATTTATTTTTATATCCTTTCCTTTTCCAAAAAAGGACTGAAAT
This sequence comes from Crocuta crocuta, assembly GCF_008692635.1. Classification (NCBI taxonomy): domain Eukaryota; kingdom Metazoa; phylum Chordata; class Mammalia; order Carnivora; family Hyaenidae; genus Crocuta; species Crocuta crocuta. Next base: position 15,371,470 of record NW_027530545.1, on the reverse strand, counting down.
TCATACTGTGAATGCTATTATAAATAACAGCAATAGGGGGTAACTTTTCCTGTGCAGCCTCAATTTTCTCATCTGTGAATTTAAATATTAGGAAAACTTGCAAATCTAAGTTTCTCTGGAAGAAATGAATATTCTTTGAGTTTAAATACTGATGAAAGTACTGAATTTTGTGTTCTTTTTATACTGCTAGTGTCAAAGACTATATCACTATCAAGAGTATTTGTTTCATAGTCATTATTTAATTCTGTTGTAATCCATAGTGATGACCAAGGATATGTAGGTGACAACTTGTCTACTACTTGGGTCACTTCGTTGATTGCTCAGTTTAATTTAAGGATGATAACTGGTTTGCTAAGTGGTATCTAGCATGGTTCGCCATATTTCAAGATTCACCCAACTCTGGCAGGAAACACAGGACTCTTTGAATCAAAGATCATTCTGGCACAGGGTCAGAATTCATGCACTTGGTTCATGATGTACCTAACTCCATCCCACCCTCCTGTGACTCCTTTACACTCTCTAAAGCCCACGACATTGATATTTACCCTGGTTATAGCTCTTCAATTCCACACAGGCTTCACCTTTCCTTCCTATTGAACTTGGCCTTTCTCCTTGCTAAAATCTTTGTTCCCTTTTCCTCTGAAAACATTCATTCATAACTTGTAGATAAACACCCTTTCAAACTTGACCTAACCTCCCAAGGTTTCCTTTTCCTATATTCTCCTGAATATTTCCCTTGTATGAAACCAATAACTATTTAGAAAACAAAATAAAGATATATTCTAGTCACATTAGAAACAAAGCATAAACTTTTTAGGAATAAAAACTAAATAAATAATCTACTTATTTTCAAGCTCACAATTTGTATAAATTAAATATGTACAGCTTTTTATATGTCATTCATACTTCAATAAAGTGGTTGAAAAGAAATGCTTCTCATTGAAATAGACATTATTAAACAAACAAAAAAGAAACTTGAAAGGAATACACATAGGAAGATCAATTATGTTTCAAAAATCTTCCTACGTTGATCTATGAATCCAATGTAATTCAAAGAACAATCTGATTAGAATATTTCTATTTATATGTAAGCTCGACTGAATTGTGAACCATTCAAAGGATAGAGCTTCAAGTAATTCTTTGTGATCTTGTAAGATTTCTAGCCCAAAATGCAACAATACCTATAATCAGTTATAAAACAATCTGCCACTTTTAGTTATCTAATTTAGTAATTTTCTACTATTGTCTAGAAAAAAAAGAATATTTCTATTTTTAAAGTTTTAAAAAAGTGTCATAATATGAATTAGCCCTATTTACATTTAAAATTAATATATACTAAACATGGAGAAAGCACAGGCTTTTAAATAGATAACATTGAGATATCTGACTAGTTTTTCACATCATTGTAAATGGAAACTTAAAAAATGGAAACATGGGGCGCCCAGGTGGCTCAGTCAGTTAAGCAAATATCCAACTTCAGCTCAGGTCATGATCTCATGGTTTGTGGGTTCGAGCCCCATGAGGGGCTCTGTGCTAACAACTCTGAGCCTGAAAATTGCTTCAGATTCCATGTTTTCTTCTCTCTGCCCCTGCCCTGCTTGCACTCTGTCTCTATCTCTCAAAAATGAATAAATGTTTAAAAAATTTTTTAATGGAAACATGGATGGACTAAAATTGGTTGAATATTTTAAAATTCCCATCATATATCACCTTTCTAAATGTGAAATCATAAAGGAAACAACTGATAAAGATATCTGCAAGACATTCCTACACACACTCACACATGTGCACATACACCACTGCCACACAACTGAGGAAAAAAATGAAATAAATGTGGGTTGTTTTTCAAAACTGGTGACATAAAACATAATCCCTAATACACACAGCTATAGGGATTTATTGTGATCCATAAGGAAAAGAATAATATGAAACAAAATTTGACAGACCACAAGTAGTCAAAACACTAAGACTGGCAAAGTCCAAAAATGGAAATATAAATAGCCAAAATATGAGAAGATGCTCAACCTCACTGATATTTCATGAAATAAAATTAATATAAAAAAGTCTTTTTGGCAGTCATATTGGTAAATATGAAAATGACAATTTTTCATATGTGTATATACTTATGCATAGCAAATCATCTCAAAACCTGGCAGCTTAAAACTGCCTTATTTTTTCTCATGTTTCTGTACTTCAGGAATTTGAGTAGGGGTCAGTTAATTTGTGCCATGTGGCACTGGCCAGATTGGAAACCTAAGACGCCTTCACTCAGATGTTCGGTTCATCATGCTCCTTCTTGTGGTCTTTACCTTCCTCCTCACAGTATCGTAGTATTTCTTCGCCAGTCTTGAGCTTATTTACAGCATTATGGGTGGCTTTTCTGAGCAAAGTGGAAGCTGCTAAACCGCTTGGGGTCTTGGCCCAGAACCAGCATGATGCCACCTGTCTTAAATATTACTGGTCAAAGCAAGTCAAAATGAGTGGAAATTCAAAGTGAGGGAATTAGTCTCCTCTCATGACAGGAGGGGTGACATATGTGGACAGAAATGAGAGGAATTGTTAGAGGATCTTTTTGAAGATTGCCATAAGTAATACACAGAGATATGGAGGATGAAAGGAACCAGGCAATCTTACAAGCTCTCTGCAGAAATAAATAAGAAAATAAGATATTAAAAAGACACTTGAAATAATGTTCAGATTTATTTAAGTTGATAATATTTATGCTCTTTGATCTATGGATGTATCTTCTAAGAATCTATCCTACAGAAAATCTGAGATTGATAAAACCGTAATAAAAATTTATTCATTAAAATATTTGCTTTGGTAAAAATTAGAGGAATAAATCCAAATCCTTTTCTTTGGAAGGCAGATTAAATGGTATCTACATAACTAAATAACTAAATACTGAAAAACTTTTAAATGTCTAGACGGTCCCTAAAATGGAAAGGTGTCCAAAGTGATAGTCTACACCAATCAATTCTTATTTATTCATTGGCTTATTCAAAAAGAAACTTATTCTCAGAAAGTTAATCTGACTTGTGATCAGAATTTTCAGGTCCTAGAATTATAACTATTGCGAGTCTTCCTTCTGAATCCAGGTTTTTCATTTCCAAATAATACTTAAAGTTTTTATCTCTTTTCCACAACCTGAAGCTTAATTTCTTTTGAAACAAAATTAGTAGGAAAATGGTGTCTACATCACCTAATTATGACAAGCCTTGATCCAAAGTACAGTTATTTTTGCTGTAGGATTTATAGTTACCTCCTGATTGATATATGTTTACCATATACAATTTTTAACAAAGAAAAAAGACTGAAAATATTATTTTTTGATTTGTGTAATGTGATGAAAATTTATAAATTTGAATAAATTTGAATTTGAATTTATAAATTTCAAACAGTCTTCAATTAACATATGGCAAATAATATTGTGTAATCATTATTGCTTAGGGACTATTATAGTGTGCTGGGTATGGTTTCTAAAAGATAAATACATCTATCAATGGTAAGCACAGCTCTCTTCTGCTTTGCTCACATCCTTGGCCAGTCTAATCCTCTTAGATTTTTAGTCCTGCATACTGGGTCAGTTCTTACTCTACTAGAGATTTAAGGAATCACCAGAGAACCACCGTTGCTTCAAATGCAGGTTCATCTCCTTGCACATTGGTCAACACCCAGTGATTGCATAAAATTTCAGATCTTTCAGAAACGTTCACTCTAGCACTTGATTCTTTGCATTCTGGTCTTCCTGTTTGTTATTATAATTTGCATAATTTACCTAAAAGCTATGATTTCCATATATATCCTTATTTGTTTTTAACTGATCCTATTGAGTAGGTACTTGTCTTAGGTTGGGGTTTTTAGCAGCAGGGCCTGAGGCAGAGGTTTCCGAGATAGTGACTTAATTGAGGGAATGTTCTCCAGGAAGGTTAAGGAAGCAGGACAGCACTGTAACAAAAAAACAAGCAAAATATTATCTCTGCTGGTGACTAGCATCGACCTAATTCCAGAGGACGCTCTGCAGCACAGAAAGCATCACAGTTTTTCCTAACTTAAGGCAAGGAAGTTGGTGTTTTGTATCCCTCCCTGATCAGTCACCGGCTGCTCTTGGGCAAGAAGAGGGGCAGTGAACTGTTAGTGCCACCACTCACAGCAGCTAGAGTTGGTGTGTAGTCCAGTCCAGTGACCCAGGGCAGGGCACCAAAGTACCTTTATAGTCCTATCCTCTGTCCAGAATGACATTTTAGTAAATAATAAAGAACCACATTATGTCATCCTAATCTTAAATTTTACTTCAGTGTTTTCTAGACCTGAGGTTTAATCTGACCATGATAACTTGGCAAGCTTCCAAATCGCCTGGCTCTTCCAATGCTAGAATTCAAGTGGAGAGTCGTCTTTGTAGAAACCAAGTCTATCAGAAGTCTGAGATATGAGCAGGGTCTTCTATTCCTCCATTTATATTTCTTCACTGAAGAGTGACTTTATGGACAACCAGAATGACCCTTGGTACCAGGCAGTGACCTTGGCCAATGGACATTTGTCCATTTCTTCCTTGCCATGGTGGTTGGTATTACGACTGGGATAGCCAATAGTTTGGAGAGTCTCTGGGATGGTGAGAGGCAGGAAGAAAGTTCCAAAGATCTCAAGAAAAATCAGACTCACCCTTGTTATTTTTCTTAGGAAATGTAGGTTAAACTAATAATCATCCAAGGAATTAAAGACACAAAGAAGTTCTGAAATATCCTTTCTCTTTCCTACAACTATATTAGGAGTGAGACCTGCAAGATCTCAGCAGAAGCCCTGAGAGACTCCCAGGACTCTTAAATTTTGAGGGGTTATGGGCTGTTACCGGGCAGGGAAGCACTGAATGTGGCAGGTAGTGTAGTATCCATAACCACTGGACATATTGTGATGTCACTGACACCCTATGATAAATATTTGGGAATGCTAGGCTATTGCTATTTTAAAATCACTGTCTGATTCTACTGTGATGTGACACGCTGTATACCAGTGACCAGGTAACAGCATCAATCTATTTTAGCTCATTTCATTTGACACATCATTGAATAATAATGAAAGCTAATTTTGAACAGTCTAGAAATCTGCCTTTGCATGAAATGTGTCCATGCCAAGAATATTTTCACTGTTCACTGAAAAATTTACTATTCCCAAGCATGCAACTCATTATGATAAAAAGTGATTATGATTTAATTTAACATGTATATGTGACTAGAAGGATCCTAACATTTCTTAGGGAAATACTGTGACTTTCTTCCTGAAAGGGGCATGCCTTACACTAAGTAGAGAAATATTGGGGCAACTATCAGACCTATATTTTGTCTTGAGGCAATTGAGAGTGACCATTTAACTTGACAGGAATCAGTTTAAGATGAGTGACTCAGGTGAAGGAGCTGTAATTTATTTTTTAACCTCAATCACTCAGTGTCGTTTTGGCAGTTCTCTGTTGGTAAATATCTTTCTTAAGCTCTGAGTCATTTTGCAACAGGGATTCTGACTGAATCTGTCAGAACTGAGTTGTCAGGACTAATCACCATGGCTAGCTTTGGTAATACTCCCATCTGTGGTAGCTGGAATGTAAGAGCTCAATTGACTCTCAGACTCATCAAGCCTAATGCATCCTGCATTAGGATGCTGTGATGTGACAGACTGACTTAAGAAACACTCTTCCCTTCCTCATTTTGTCCTCAATACACTCCCACACACACCCATTTGCCTATATGTTATTTACAAGAAATCTATTTCCCTAGTCACTATCTCACCAGGGATGTTTAGGTGGAAAAAGAACAGAAAAGAAAAGGAACATAGTTCATCTCTGAATCCAGAACTTGTGTCTAGACCTCTTTTTTTCTTACAAATTCTTCTCTCAACCACATTTCTCACTGGCTACTTCTTCTGTCTAATTACTTTAAAAGTAAAGCTAATACTTGCCACCATTTTCTCACCAACTCTTAGCCTCTTTTCTCACTGTAACTCTCATTCCACTTTTCCACTTTCATTGAAGTTTCTCTTGTCTATATAAACAATACTATTTTTTATGGTATTGCCTAACCTACTGGATGCTGGCAAGTACCTTGATTATTTCATCTCTTGCATTGTTTGAAAAAGCTGTTAAAATAAACCAACCAACCAACCAACCAACAACCAAACAAACAAATAATACCGTGTTCTAATCTTGGCTTGGGATATATCATTCTCAGTGAATGTGTAATTAGCTCTTTCTGGCTGGCTTCTTGTTGTTTAGGGCAGTTGTTCTTGACACTACATCTTAAATGTTGATGTTTCCCAGAGTTTTCCTCATTCTATAAAACTCCCTAGGTACTCTACCAACAACTGTGCTTTCAAGTTTCACTGATAGGAGTTTTTTCCCAAACCATTAGCATTTCCTTCAACATTCATTTTCCTGCTCATAACATCTAGATGGTTCAGAGCATAACTGACCAATGAATGCCACTCCACATATAATCCATTTATATGAAAAGACTTATGCATCTGCAGTCCTAGGTCCATCCTCCTTCCTCATCTGATTTAAGAAGTGTTGATTTATTTTTAACATTTGCCTTTCTGATAATCCTGCCTGTCACTTATCCTGAGTTTCCAATGTCTAGCATAAAGTCTTACCACTGAGCATAGAAGCAGGCACATGACAAGTTCTCAATAAATGTTTGTTTAATGAAAAGGAAGAGGATGTACAATAAGATCTAAGAACATGGTACTATGGGGTACCTGGGTGGCTCAGTCGGTTAAGTGTCCGACTTTGGCTCAGGTCATGATCTTACAGTTCGTGGGTTCAAGCCCCACATCAGGCTCTGTGCTGACAGCTAGCTCAGAACCTAGAGCCTGTTTTGGATTCTGTATCTCCCTCTCTCTCTGGCTCTCCCTTGTTCATGCTGTGTCTTTTTCTCTCAGAAATAAATAAAACATTAACAAAATAAAAATAAAAAAGAACATGCCAAACTTAGTGAAGGATAGCAGCAGTGATGCAGCTTAATGTCCTTGGTGAACTGGTCAGAGAAACAAGAGGTCTGGTGCTAAGAAGCTGTTTAACCTTGGAGAAGGTTCTTAATCTGAGTCTTACTTTCTCCACCATAATATGAGGGGGTTGGACAACATGATCCCCATTGTCTCTTCTAACACAGTACAGTCTTATCTTGTATGGAGGGGTGGGGGGGGGCTCATTTCAAACTATCCTTGGGATGGTAGCAGCATGACATTAAGAATCCTGAAGAAGATGAATGCCCAAATATTTTCTTCTTTAATACCTTAGTTGAAGGGGTACCACAGAGATGAGCTTGTCAGAAGCAAATATTTCCCTCTTGATAAAATGGTTTCATTATTTCACTTTCTGACTGAGTGGTCCCCAAAGAGTTCGGGTGTTTGTTTTGCACAAACTGCACAGATGCAGAGGCACGCATAGGAAGCTGTATCTGTCTGCCTTCCCATGGAGCATTTGAGTAAAAAGTAAATGATGTGTCTAAACAGCAAACCAATTCTTTCTAAATATAGGAACTTAATTACTTCTCTCTTCACAGTACATGAGGGAGGGAGAGTGTCTCCAGGTATTGAAATCCAAGCTAAGATTTTGAATTAGACAACTATTCCCTAATTTAGCCAACATTAAATATAGCCACAACTTAATTTTTCTAGTAAAATGCTTGAAATCAAAATGGTGAGATTGCGTTTGCATATATTATTATGCGACAATGGGGTATTTTTAAGCACTGCCTCAAATGAACAGAAACATGAAATAGATGAATATATATGGCAATATGCTATGAGAACAAACACCCTTCAGGTGCTGTCTTTCTTTTTTTTAAAGAATTAAACAACTTAATGTGTTCAATCTTGGATATCTGCCCTGCTGATCTTAGTTCAACTATAGCTTTGACTTTTGGTCATATAAGCTCTTAACTCATCAGCACAGGCCTGAACACTGAACAGAAACATGAGAAGAAATGAGTTTGAACTTTGCTGTGATCAATGACATAACAAAGCAAAACTTGAAGCCTATAATCTCTCCTTTCCCTATCTCCATTTTCCCTAAACGTTTTCACTTGGAATCAACCATCAAACCCAAACCAAAATCAAACAAACAACAACTACAAAACACTGTATCAGCTTGTATGATGTTACGGATATTTTCAAGAAAAATTTTATGTCACAAATATCTTTTTTTTCCATTGAGGAGTGACTTTAACGTAATAATATTAAAACTGAAATTTCATTGCTTTTTCATTATAAATATACATGTTTATTGTGAAAATGAATACAGATAAGTAACAAAAATTAACTTGCTTTGTAAGTCAGAGTTCCAGAAGAAAACAGATGGCATGCTAGAAGGGTTTGTTTAATGGAAAGCAGTTTAGCAATACAACTATTTACAGGAGTGTGGGCAGTGTTAAGAGAACCCAAGGGGGATAGCAAAGAACACAGAGCCCAATATCAAGGGGAAACCATCATCATATATCTGCTTAGAGGAGCATGGGGAGGGAAGGGTGTTACTGAAACTCAACTAGAGTGGTCATCCAACATGAAATGGATTCACACATAGAACTAAAAACCAAAGACAGAATGAGAGGGGCAGGAGACTAAATCACCCAACTTTCCTTTTCTCCACTGTTCATCTCTGGGATTGCCTCTAATTAACTGAACTCAGAAGGCAAGAGAGCCTCAGAGATGAAGTCCATAGCAAATGATACCCAAGGATCAGTTAGGGCAGAGAAAGATGGAAAATGGATGTAGGGAAGCAGAGAGGTGTCAATACACCACTGATCCAATCACCTGGAAATATTTGCTGTTAAGATGCTAGTCTAAGTCATTTCTAGTTTATTTCTTAGAATGGTTAGAGAATTTTTATCTTCTATTTCTGAAAATTCTACCAAATTATGATTTTGTGTTCACATGTCAGTCTTTCCAAAGGAAGCTGAAATCCATTAGAAGAATAAGAATCTACTTATCCTCTTGTAAGTAGAAATAATGTTACTCTTCATAAATACTGGCATATGACACTCTACATGTTGAATAGGCTTTATTTTTGAATTACATCTTATAGGTCAAGGACAAAGACATGGTCCTGGAATCCAGGTGCCCTCAATTCAATTTGTTTTGCTTTCTCAAGAATGATTTAGCAAAATGTGGTTCATTTGTAGCGTCTAGGACAGTTGTGAATCTTCATGCCTATGGACTAGGATGATGAAAAGACAAAGCCCATGGTTTATATATCTTTTAAAGAGGGATTATAAGTTTGCTTTTTATCTCTAATCATACTGTGCATGATGACAATTGTATCTTACTTGTCTCTGATGGTCATATGCTACCGTATGGCCTCTATGATCTGGGAGTATGCTACCACATTGCTCTCAAGGAGCTCAGTCCTTCAGTAGCATCTCTGGTCTACAGAGGACAGCTTCACTGAGTTTACTAACAGTGTTGGTGCCTATCTTGGTAACTCTTCCCTTAGCACTTTGATAAATAGTGTTTTCTAGGCCTTTCTTTGTAGTCAGTTAGTTAATTTTCTGGCTTTAAATAGTGTATCTTCTCTAGCATCCTCATTTGTCTGAACTATTTGATTCTTTCCTCCACTTGTTTCCATGATAGACCTGGTATCTCTGCTTCTTTTAGTATGGGCCACCTCTATCCAAGTTTCTAAAAGCCAATCAGTGTGTATAAACACTGCCTCCCAGGGGACCTTTTACAGGTCATAATTCTAAAATTTAAAATCTTGTATTATATATGAATGCTCCCACAATGATACTCTCTCTCATTTTACTTTACATTTGGCTTCTCTTTGATTCAGCATTCTCAGCATCCAGTCCCACAAACACTCTCCATGTTGTTGCCCCAATATATTGACACTATCCTGAAGCTTCTTCTACATACTGGTTCATTTCCTTTCCTATTGAGTCCAGGACTCCTGGGCAGGACAGGGTTATGCTATAAGTTGACCCATTTATTGGTTTGATATACAGGAAGGTAGATGGGGGTAGATCCTGAGGGGAGTACACATTATCTAACAACAAAGTCTCTCTGCATCATATTTAATCAAGGAGACAATGCTAAAATTTTTATAAGAGTAAATAGTCTAGTGTAGACCAAAAGTGTTCAGAAATATCTAAGGATTCAAAACTTCCAACTTGATCAACCCAGAGTAATCATTTCGGTTCTTTGGGTCTTATTCCTTCACAATCAGGGCATTGAATCATCATAGCAGATCTTCTAAGGTTGATAATTCATCCTTTTCTGGAGATCTGATAATTTTATGATGGAATCCTAGTATGGGACATTAACTATTTTCATCCTCCAGAGAATGTGATGATACACTTGTGGTACACTGCTAAGAAGACCCTCTGGCTTTTCTAATTCACCTTATATTGATGATTAACCAATACACTGATGATCTCATCCATCTGACCTCACAGTCCTTTTACCTATTACCCCTGTACCTCTTAAATGCCTGTAATATTGAACCTGCTAGTGCATTCCCATCTGCTGGATTCAGAACAAGTTTCACCGCTGATGAACATTTTAACAGGGACCTTAAGATCATGCCAAGAGCTCTTAGTCTTCTACCTGCAACTAGATATAAGGTCTTCATTGCCCACCAGTCAGGGGTCATTCCTAGTACCATTCCTGGCACCAACTCTAGTAGGTTAGATTTTTCAGGAAGCAGGTTCTGGAATTCACATGAAAGAAGTTTACTGGGGAGAATTTCCAGGAATAAGACTTGTGAAAGTTGAGGAAAGCAAGACTGAGCAGAAGTAGAAGTTGAACTATGATAGAGCTACAAGAGAGACCTCAGTTGATTCAAAGAGAAGCTCTGGAATTGGGCTGGGGTTTTTTGTTTTTGTTTTTGTTTTTTTTTAGAGTTGTCCTGAATTAAAGTCTTCGTATTCCTTTCATTCATCAGTCATTTGGTGTGGGATAGGAGGGAACAAGCTTTTTCTGACAGAGAATATTTCTGGAAAGGGACTCCAGCTTTGTACAATCAGCATCTAGTCCCCCTAGAGACTGGAGGAGTGTCTCCATCCACAGATTCCACTGTAGGTAATTTTTACACTGGTGGAGAAAGAGTAATGATGTCAATGACTATATTGTACCTGAATTTCTTCCTAACATTGGAAAAAATGAGTGATTGAATAATTTAACCAACTATAGTTTTATGGGCATTCTTTCTTACAGGCATATATGTAATATTAATTAATGAAATGATTTGAAAAAATAAGACCTTCTACATCATTTTCATACCATTATGACATCTATACTATAAAATTCTTTTTTTAGTTATAGTACTTTCAAGTATTCACTCTTATAATTTCATTATCACATAACTATTGTTCTGGCAGTAGTTTTTAAAATATAACTCTCTCACTCATAGAGTCAAATCAATATTCTCAAGATGGATATGTAGTCTAGGTACAACTTTAAAATGTCTCCAAATCTATTAATAATTGAAAGCTCATGTGTTAAAACAACCTAAAATATTGAGAATTAGGAAGTAAATATTTAAAAATGATTCAAGTAAAGTATTAAATAGAATTGTAAAGAGCACCTTTGTAAAGACCCCCAAATCTGGTATTTAGCAAGAAAAAATTATCAAGTGGAAGAAATAATCAGTATACAAAGGAGTCAGAACTGGTCTTAACAGGGTCACTACTTGTGATTTTATGCAAATTTAAGAAGCAATCAGTAGACTCTCTAGGTAGGTTTTTCCTCCAAGAATATATTCCTCGGCAAACAGCTAGTATCTTTGTATGGATTAAAAAGTCCTCCATATTCTAGACTCATATAGCCCCCTGCTGGGATGTGTACTTGGCAAGAAGAGTGTAGTCTAAATTCCAGTTCCTATTTACTCCATCAGTTTGTTGTCCATATGCAGAAAACAATATATACAATTGTGTGTGGGGGCCTTGGGTCTTATAATGGGCACAGTCATTGAAGTGTTGTGTTTGAAGAAATCCTGAAATATTGTAAACCAGCTTCTCATATGGCCTGTATTTTTCAAGATGGAATCAATATTTATTAAGATTCACATTAATATCTACTTTTGTTATCAAAGTAAAGATATGTTTTTAATTCCTTTTTAGCTATTACCTCTTTAATACTAATTAAGTTGTCATTTCAGTTGGCTGAATAAATGATACTTACAAATAAATCCTAATTATGGAAGAAGAAAGTTCTGGTACAGGAGACAATACCTGGAGAAGTTAGAGCAACTGCCTTGGATATGTGGGAAGAAGGGACCTAGCAAAGGGCTGCCCTAAAATATCTTGGTGCAATGAGAGGAGGAAAACCAAAATACTATATTAGAGTAAGGAGCTGGTCTGGCTGGCCTGAGGGTACCGGGTCTAAAAAGCAAAATCCATACTTTAACTTCCAGTAGTAAAAATTCCTTATTTATTTGACATGATTGGGATAATATAGCTAAGCAAATCATGTTAGAATATGTGGAGGAAGAATACAACTGGTGTACATAAAAATGTAGCACAGAGACATCTCAAAAGATTAAAGAGGAATATAGAGGTATTCTTTCCTCTAATTTAGCACGATGTCACTTTCTCCTAAACATTTCCAATCAAATCATAGTACTTATTTAATAACCTTGATCTCATTTATCACTGATTTGAGATATCTTTTCTGTCTAAAATTTTTCAACACAGCAAACCCATATTTTCTGCATTGGTAGTCAAGAAATAAGATATGGATAATCTGGTTTGGAATTTACAGAGACTATTTTTAAACTTTATAATTAATGTGTAATTCTGAATGATGCTGCAATGAAATAAAAGTAAATGAAGTAAATGAATAAGTAAATAAAGCTACCCAAATGTATGCTCAGTCAAATTATAAGGGGGTTGAAACACATCACCCTATCATATTGTCAGGGAGCAAGAATTCTTGTCCCCTCAGAGGTCCTTATAGCTGGACTAAGATTCAAATCGAAATGACACAGATTAACAGGAGGAGATCAAATTTAATAATGCGTGTATGGGGAATCCATACAGACATGAAAATTCCAAGGAAAATGAAGCAAAAAAGAGGTATACATGTCATCCTGAACTAAGGGGAAGAGGAGAGGTTCTGGGACCTCAGGGGCAAGAGAATGTACTTCACAAGACAATAAGAAGAGCTGATGTTTGATAATTAGATGTTTGTCCTGCTATACAAATGAGTCACTTAGATAAAATTTATCTCTGAGAATAACCCTTATATTTTGGGAAAGACCTCCAGTTTAAATTCTTCTATGTAGTTAAGGGAGGACAGGAATTTCTCTTGAGCCCATAGACTCTCAAGTGACTTCAGGTCAAATTAGTCCACATGCCAAAGAGGCACATTCAGGGGCTGGGCGGGAAAGGCAGTCCTAAACCCCTAAAATATCTAAGAGACACAGTTCATATTAGCAAATCACTCCCAACTGTCACTCATAGGATCTCTTAATTCAGGACTGAAGTGTGTCTGTATGATATCCTTCAACTTGTCACATATTCCTGATAAGAAGGCACTTTGTAATAATCAAAGAAGAAGTTAACATTATAGATGCATCCTTTTTGTTTTCAATGTTTATTTATTTTTGAGAGAGAGAAAGACAGAGAGAGAGGGAGACACAAAATCTGAAGCAGGCTCCGGGCTCTGAGCTTTCAGCACAGAGCCTGATGCAGGCTTTGAACTCACAAACTGCAAGATGATGACATGAGCCGAAACCAGACGCTTTACCAACTGAGCCACTCAGGCATCCCAAGGCTGTATCCTTTTTAAACCAAGTTTGAGAATCGATTGTTTGGGTCCCGTCAGCCTACAAATGCTACTGAAACCATCCTCCTTTGCCATCAACTTTCAACATTGCCAACATTCCTAAGATTGAAATTAAACATTCAGAAGATTGACCAAGAAACTTTTCTTTGCAAAAAACCTTACCTAGTTTTCACGAGGCTATTTATTAGACGATGCTAAAAGGTCTATGTACCTCCTTCAGGCTGAAAGATTAGGATGGAAATTAGAGGTACTCAGTCCAGGCAGGTGGGAGGTGGGAACAAAGTTCATGGGCAAAGTCCAGGGTCTGTATTGGATCAAGAGGGGTTGGGCATAGCTTGAGGAAGAAAAGCAAGTCTCAGGTAGTGATGTGAAAATGAAGAAAGCAAGACTGTGAATATCTAGGACTGCCTAGTCTTCTGTTAGCAGCAGCAGGAAAGAAGTCTGAGAACTGAGAACTCAAGCCAATAGAGGCTAAAAAGGTGTTAAGCATGCATTTGATGCATATTTATTGGACACAGGAGGAAGAGGACTCCTCCTAGGCCTAGACGACTGCTGTCTGTCATTATCCATCAGATATAGGTCAAAGATTTTGAAATCTGCATGAGAAGAAGAGATCAATGGTTTTAAAAGAAAAAAAGTTTTTTTTAAAATTCAGTACATCAAAGATTAGAATAATAAAGCAGTGGTTAGAATAAATTACTATAACATAACTGGAAATATCTAAGTTAAGGATAAGTGACTCTTTCTTGCCCTTCATATAACTTGTTCATATTCTTGATTTATTATTACTCGAGAAGTAAAAACACAAAGTACTCCTGAGAATAGAACTTTGGGTGTAATTCTTAAACCGTTTTCTTTGATTCAAGCAGTTATTTGGTTCCATGTTGCTTTTTGTGTATTTTTATGATGTATATATCTTAGCTCCTTAAGTGGTTGGTGTATTTTAAACCCAATATGTAATCATCTATGAATTTTTAAATCTTACATTGTTCATAGCAAAACAGTTTTCTTTTACTTTTATATATTTTATTGAAGGTTTCATCTTAATTTATAAGTAATTACCTCATACTAGAGAAAAAAAGGTACTTGCTTTATTTTTCTACCTGGGGAACTGATCAGAACTTTCAATCATTTGTCCAAAATTGATATTATGGGCAGCCTATTTTTGATAGATTCTCTTCACAAACCTCGAGAGTAGGAAAATTCATGAGCAGACCATAGGTAGGTATACAGCAAATAAAAAAGAGGCTGTTAGATGGGCACAGAGGGGGACACTTGTGTGGATGAGCACTGGGTGTTATATGGAAACCAACTTGACAATAAACTATTTGTAAAAATAAATAAATAAATTGAAATAAAAACTTAAAAAAAAGAGGCTGTTATATTGCAATCTCTGCTATGAAGGAAATAAGCAAGGTGATTGAGGGAGGAAACGAAAATAGGAACATAAAAAATAACTAAAAGTAATAGAAAAAAATAATAGGGAGAAGAAAGCAAAAGTTACATGGCAGTCTGGATCATAGAACAGTTGTTCCTCCTGGGAGCACGCAGATGGGACAGGGAAAGTTTTCAGAGAATAGACAAAGAATGTTCTTATGGAACAGGCAGTTAACCCAAAGGGTTAATCTTCTTTACAATAAAACTGTTTAAAGAGTTCAAGCTTATTTTCTTCAAGTTCTAAATATCTGGAATCATTTGCAGTGATTGCATTAGATTATCAATGGCTTTCCAGAAGAGTAAGATATATGCGCAGATCTAAGGATAAGATTTCGCTGCTGTATGACTGAACCTGCCCTAAAGTAACATCACTAATATCCCACTTGGCTCCTTATTCAATGTGCTCATAACTTCTCAACTATTACAAAAACACTGAGCTGAATTCCGGTGCTCTTCAATCATCTTCTTATTTAGTTGTTACCTTCTTAGGTTATAAAATCAAGTAAAAGAAATATCCACAACCTAGAGGAGAGTTATATAGGTGAGCATTTATTAAAATGAAGACAAAATAGCAATATCTTATTCACTTTTCCACTTTAATTTAACAGATTGATGTTTTAACAAATTTTAACTTGTTATTCCAAAGATTAGGTGACATAATAATTTCTTTAATCTGAAAATAATTCTTTAACTGTTGAGAATTATTAATTCAGACAAGTAATTAATAAATATTGATTCCTAGAAATCAATATTTCTAGTTGTTGTAGGATGGAAAAATGCTCAAAAAATGCATAAATATTTCTATTGCTGCTGCTGGAGAATAATTTATATCTCATTGGTTCTCAGAAAGTAAATAATACATAATGGAACTGAATGGAAGTTGTCTTGGTTTATCTATGCACTGCACATAGCTGTAGAAAACTCTTTCCCTTGTTGCTACTCTATTCTGTTTTTTTACCATCATGGGATTACCTGATGAACTTTGTAAGTTAACAAAGTGATAGTTTTAATTGACATGTACTAGAATTCAAAGGGTAGAATTCAACAAGTAGAGAACAATGATCATCTACTATTACATTAGAGGCCTAGAGTACATGAAACTCACACACACATACAGATAATGCCTCTGAATTTTCTCACTTTGTCAGAACAAGGGAAGAGAATCCCAGTTCATCCTGGATCTAGGTATAACTAGTGTGTATGATTTGGTGGCTGCGGCAGAAAAATAAGAGAGCAATATGACTAGACTCTGATATAACCATATTTTGAAAAATTAAAAGTACATGAATGTATGGAATTTTTTTCTCTTTAAACCTGATAACTCGTATTCTATTAATTTCACCTTCTGTTTCCTGTGTATGTGCACCCACTATGTGCCCAGCACTATTCTGAGAATTTTATTTGCAGTTTTTGAGACGCCTGGGTGGCTGAGTCCAGTAAGCGTCCGACTTCCGCTCAGGTCTTGATATCATGGTTCGTGGGTTCGAGCCCTGCGTCGGGCTCTGTGCTGACAGCTAGCTCAGAGCCTGGAGCCTGCTTCAGATTCTGTGTTTCTTTTTCTCTCTAACCCTCCCTGCTCACGCTCTCTCTCTCTCAGAAGCAAATAAAACATTAAAAAAAAACTTAAAAAATTTTATTTGCAATTCTTATGTAAACTTATTAGTTTGGTACCTTTACACTCTCAGTTATACAGATGAGGGAGACTAAGGCACAGATAGCTTAAATCATTTATCCAAAATTAGCTGATCAATTAGTGGTGACGCTGGAATTCAAGTCTGATTTTAAACAGTTTGCTCTCAGCACCATACATACATGGCACTAGTGGTCTGGCTTAAAAGTTTCCTCATTTCGGACTAAATCCATCCTGAATACATAGTTTTTCCTATAACTCCATTTTTAACATGAAGGACATCACTACGCTACCTGCCCCCCTTTTTTTTTAAGTAGGCTTCACTCTCAACATGGAGCCCTACATGGGGCTTGAACTCACGACCCTGAGATCAAGACCTGAGCTGAGATCAAGAGTCGGACACTTAACCGACTCAGCCATCCAGGTGCCCCAGGCTACACCTAATTTCAACTTGTATTTTTGGTCTTTGAATTTTCTAGTGAAATCATGATTTAGCTATACATGTTGGCATGCTGAATCTTTCCTTTGCCATTGCCATTAATTCTTTAAGATAAAAATCCTGTAGAGGTCTGACGCATGAAAAAATTTCCTAGGATGTTTGGATTATTCTTTTCAAATTTGACCATTGTTACTTTTTTTTTTTTTTTTTTTTTGTTTTGAGATGGTACTGAGGTTATTTCAAACTCCACAGTTTGGAATGAGTTCAGTAGAGGGAAACGAGATGGGTGAAATTATCAGTAATGGGATACACTGAATCTTTCACCTCTAGGCAACTGGTTTTGATATAGCCTGAGGTGGGAGAAGCAGAGAGCTTTTTGTCTGACAGTTTCCAGTTAGCCTGGGTGAAATGAGTTGGTGATGTCATAGCAGTTCCTAGAGTCAGGTATCCACATTGTAATTGACACCAGATTTACAATCTCTGCAGTAAGTTCTTGGAGGGCAAATGGAATTATTCTCTCATTACTTTGCGGGAATCCACCAGACTAGATTTTAGTTTCAGAATGAGAAATATACCTCCTTTCCTACCCTTGTTATCTAAATTCAATGTACAAATAAATCATTTCCCTTTATTTGCACTTAAACATTAAGCTACTGGGAAATCCAGACATAAATAATCATCCAAATTGTTTCAATGTCTTCAAAAAACAACTGTTTATCTATTTCTCTCTCTCTCTCTCTCCTTCCCTCCCACTTTTCCTCTCTCTCTCTCTCTCACTCTTTCTCTCCCCTCCACCCCTTCAATACGCCCAGACACAGACACACAGACACACAGACACATACACACATAGGCACAGAGTCAGAAAATAATATTCAAAATACACAACTTTAAATAATTAACATTTTAAAAGTTTAGTTCTACAGTAGTGAGGGTCTTTACATAATACCCTATATCATAAAGAAAGATAAGGAAAGAGAGTTTAGTGTTTTTGTTCTTTTACCGTTTTTTTTTTCTCACCAAACACATAAACATGTTGAATTTCACACCGGCAACTTAAGTCTTCCGATGGACAGCCAAAGGTTAAGAAAATGAAACTAGTGGCTTTGGATTTATCTCCCTTTCCCTTGTGTTTTGATACTATAAAAGGCAGAAGAATTTCATCCAGGCAGAATTTTCTGAGTGATTTGTCACACGTTCTTTGGTTTCCTAAAGACCCACTGGAGACCACTTCAGTTTGTTTCACTTTCCTGAAGTTGCCCCATTACTAGGGCTTTATTTCAAACTCTTATTTTTGGAAAGAGGGTGGAAGAAGAATAGGGCAAAAAATTATCTTCCCAAAATGAAATAGTTTAAATTGGAGCAGTTACCAAGTCAGGGCCCAACAATCATTTCCATAAATATTCTACAGACATACCCCACTTAGTATACCTAATGTAGAAGATAAGAACAACTAACATAGATGTTTCCATTCCCTTCCACCATAGGCAATGTTTAAGGTTAAGATCAGTGACTGCCACCTACTCTTACTATAGATAACATCAGCAAGAGAATGGTATTTCATCCCCCACAAAATGCAATATTTTAGATTTTGAAAGAGAGAAAGTAGGGACATAGGTTTACATTTCATAAACATAATCAAAAAGTATTAGGGATGGTAGAATCTTTAGATGAATTCACATTTTGCAGAAGTGAGAATTGAATACCAGTAGATAAAGTAATTTTCTCAAGATTTTGTTGTTACATTTTAAGGTGTTTTAAAATAAGATCAGTGTTTTATATTGTATCTCCTTGGAAGAAATCACCTTATGTAATATCTGTAATATCTGTGACGAATAGATTCTATGATCCAATAAGTGCATGTTTGATTTTAATACAGATTCAACCTAGCCTGTGTGAATTAAATGTCCATTTTTTTCTCCTTTATTTGCAAATTAAATAGATACATTAAATAAAACAAATAAACAAAACACCATGAAGATGTGCACTTCTTCCTTATGGAAACTCTTTTCGAACATACAAGTGACTGAATGACACATGTCATGTTATAAAAGGTGCCATTCATGTCTTCTCATCTTCTGGGTCTTCCACAGAGAATTAATCAATGGTACTGATGATTTTCTGGCCAGATTCCTCTCAAATTCAAAAGAACTAATTTCTGAACTTTCCTGCCCCCATCTTTTTTTTCCCCTTAAATCTCAACCCTTCCCAAAGAAATAAACTAAAAAGTTATTTGAGAGCATAACTTAGTTTTTCCACAACTTTTCTGTGAAAATTTAGCAGGAAAAAGAAGCGGCATATATGCCATTTTTTCATAAACCACTTAAATTTGAAATTCAGTGTACTTGCTAGCACATACAATATATGTTTTATTTGAATATTTAAATAATAATTAGTAAGAAGTTATTATTTGCTACAATAGATTCTCTCATGAGATTTAGGATATCAATCTATTGTGTAGCCTTTTCTCTTGCTTCATTTATGATGTCAATTCTTCTTAAAGACATGCTTTAAAATTTTTAACTCCACATTTAAACATGTGCTTTTAAGTCTTACTGTTATTCCACTGACTGGTTTCACCAATTTTATCATGGAAGTAGAGATGAAATATTATTTGTAAGCCAAAACAATGACTCTGATATCAGGAAGCTACAACCTACCTATTAGCTCCATGCTATCATTGGACACATATAACAGCTTATTTAAGGCTCAAGAAGAGATCACAGAGGTAGACAGAGAAGCCTCTGAAAGTATCACTGCCCATGCATGATAATCTCTCCTTTATAGCTAAAACCTGCTCTTTTATGCTGTCATGTGCTCCATTCCCTCCAGAATTCAAAGGCACTCTGGAGTTGAAAGCAGATTAATGAGCCATTAACAGACTATGCAAGAGTGTTCTCTCCAATGACAATCAGCAGTTCCTTCCCTCCCCTACTGTATATATAGTTTCTATGTTCCCTGAAATATTTATTTGATTAATTGATCATTTCTGTCATTCTGGATAATATGCATTTATGAGGGAACAGTTGAAGCCTTAGCTCTTAAGACAGTAACAAATTATTATAGTGCAAATTGCATTCAAGCAATAGCATGATAAGCAAGTTGTTCTGTGTGTGTGTGTGTGTATGTGTTTATTTATTTATTAAGATGTGTTGTCACCTCAGTATTGTATCTTTGCCAGATGTACTTATGAGTCCTCGAAGTAGTGAAAATACATGTGATCTTCTTCAGAGCTGACTCTCAGGAAACAGAAATCTGATTCAAGCCCAAAGCCAGGGATACAAAGGCTATGGATGGTTATTGATATCTTTGCACTAAAGGACTCTGAATCATCTCAAAACTCACAGAAATGACTTCAAATTGTTGGAATGTTATGAGTGAAGGCAATCTTATGAAAAGCGCATATTTTATCTGGGTGGACAAAGGGACTTCCAATGTGATTAGGTCTGCACCTTTTAAACCAGTTACATTCATCAAATTGGCTGAAATTGACCTGACATAAGTTCCAGATCAGGTTTCAGGAAGGGTAAAATGTAAGAGCATGAAAAAATAATCTAGAGTTTAAGACTTGAGGGGCAGACATTGTGTGCAATTCTTGGAAGTGTACCCTTGACAATGGTGGGTAGGGTTGAGACAAGATTCGCAGAGGAGCCATAGGGCACTTTGGAAAATGAAAATGAATTTATTTATTTAAATAATATCTGGAATGAAATGAAAACAGATTATAACAAATGATCCACTAATGTTTGTGAAACATTAATTAGTATTTTCCCATATCTTTCTCTTCATTTGAATGCACAGGTAACTTTTGGGTTTTCATTGCCTTAGCGTATGTATATAGCAAAAGAAAGGAAAGAAAGAGAGGAAATCTCTTCCTTGTTCTGAGCTCCAAAAGCCTAAGGCCTTGGGGAAAAGGTGAGGACTCAACATTAAAAAATAAAGATTTGGAGAAAAGCTCATCTGTAGGAGCAAGGCTTTTGCTGCTCCTTCAACTTGAGAAACAGCAGTAAGTAAAATGTCTCATCTGGAAGGAAGTCAGAGAAGTGAATCTGAAAAGTGTAGATATGATCATTCCTAGAAGTCAACAGGAGGCAGTGCCTGAGAGGGAGAGAAATATAGGAGCACCACCACAGAAGCTTGGAACAGGCAGGAAGGATGGTGAAGGCAGGTGGAAACTGTACATAAAGGTGGAAAAGTAAGGGCCAGGTCAAACAGCTGGGAGAAGCAGGACTCTGAGATCATACTCCTCTAAATGCTCCAGCTGACCTGACCCCAATCACTTCTTTGCCCATTGTCTCTTTAAAATACTGGGTCATAAATTTAGCTACTTTTAAGTAGAAAGTGCAGTAACCCAATCTCTTGTACATGACAAGAATTATATATCAAATTCTACACATAAATATTTAAGAAACATGTGAGTTTTTCTAGAATCACATTTCTTATTGCTATAAAACATCATAGACTCCACAGAGAAAAATGATAAACTATCTCAAAAGCTAGTGGGCAAGAGGTAAGGATTTGAAAGGTGAATTAATTCATGAGTAACTGAAACTCCATATATGCAGCTTCAATATTTGACAATTATAATTTTAACACTTTTCTTGTATTTAATTCCATAAATTACCTCAATATTTGGGCACTTGTTCAAATAAGCTTTTAAGTATTTCTCATAAGTCACAATTACTTAGTAATAGGAAAATGACCATAAAACATTCTTTTTTGTCAGGGCGGCCTATACTCTCTTCCACAGTCACTTCCTTCTGTTTCCATCTGCTCTGATCTCTGCTGCCCTGAAAGGTTCTTCTTAAGCCATAGCTTGTTTCTTCTGTAGGCAAGAAAGTTAGGTAATGAGTGAGAGATGAGAAACCATGGAAAAGTCTGAAGCCCACTATTAATATTCTCTGAGTCCTTTATTTTTTGAAAGTTTATTTATTTATTTATTTATTTTTTGAGAGAATAAGGCTGAAGGAGAGGGACACAGAGAATCCCAAGCAACCTCTCTGCTGTCAACCCTCACAAACCATGAGATCATGACCTGAGCTGAAATCAAGAGTCAGATCATTCAGCCAACTGAGCCACCTAGGGGCCACGATATTCTCTGGGTTTTTATGCCCTGGTTTAGCTCATTCAATTGCTGGCATTGATCGTATAAATTGCAACTCAAACATGGTGAAAACAGAATATAATAAAAAAAAGAATGTCTTTACGATGAAATGTAAGAACTAAATTGGCTTATCATGAGATTTTAGCTTTAAACAAAAATTTATGTATTCAATGGAAAGGCAGACATTTGTTCACTATTAATCGATTGTGACCTGCTAACACCACTGGATCAATTTAACAATCACATTCTGAAGCTTAGTGTTGTTTCTGAGGGCTAATTGGCTGGTACCTGGGTGACTTATGGGCATTTTGCTCATAAAATAAATTTGCATTTGGTTTTGTTTTTCTTTCCTTTTTTGAACTCCAAACTTTATTTCCTTGAGAATTATTTACTTCTTATTTTTCAATGACTTTAGATTTCCCCCCTGGGTGGGTATTTTTAATTTGATTTTTTTCTTCAGATAATTTTTGAGGCAGTCTTTATCCTTTCCAGAGCTTTTTGCTTCTGCCTTAATGTTATTTTGCTCTTTCTTGGTGAGGGCAGTTGCAAATATGAGAGGCTTCTGGGGCTCCTGTTCTCATTACGGGGGTGAGAAGATGGAGAGAAGGCTTGACTTAGAAAACAACTTGTTCTGATGGCTGCAACACTTGCTTGGGAAAAATTCAAGTTAACATCTCACAGTTTCTGCTTTGCCCTCCTCCCCACTGGGTTCCAATTAGTTCTAAGTACGTTTTTTGTAGCACTGTTTATAAGCCATCAGGGAAATGATACTCGCTCTCTGCCAGCAACAACAATGTTTTTAAATACAGATGTAACCAGAATGAGCCAGTTTCCACCCAAGAAAAAGGCTTTCTTGCATGAGTTGTACATAATATGCTGTTAGCGCTGCCGTAATTTCTCTGATTGCTTCATGCATCCTTACATTACAATCTCAGGGGGAAAAAAGTATATGTTGGGAAATTCACCAATGGATTCATTATTTGTGCACCAGTTTTTTTCAAATCTATTTCCATCGCATGATTCATTTTGAAGAGAGTTTTGGCATTTTATGATAGTGAAAATGGACAAGGCTTTCCAAGTTGCATGACCAAATAGCAAGTCCAAAGACAATGACTTAAAAACCTGTTCTACTTTCCTCTCACATCTCCAGTAAGATTCTCTAGAGGCAGAGAAAAGCTTAGAAAGAGATCGGGAGTGTTATATGAATCTCAGCTTGGGGAGGTTTATCAGAGCAATGGGAAACACAATGATAAAACAGTTATAAGCAGAGGTTTAAAACAGCTGGTTAAGGTTGGGGAGCCTGGGTAACTCAGTTAGTGAAGCTCTGACTCTTAGTTCAGGTCATGATCTCAGGGATCATGACGTTGAACCCCAAGTTGGGCTCTCCACTGATAGTGCAGAGCCTGCTTGGAATTCTTTCTCCCTCTCTCTCTCTCGCTCAAAATAAATACATACACTTAAATAAAAATCCAAGTGGTTAACCTTGATGGTTTAATTAAGATTCAAATACTTCATTCTTCCAAAGATATCTCGTGAAAGTGTATCAAATCTGTTAATGTGCAAATATATTACTCTGTGATGCGGGGTACTCCCAAGAGAATCATGTCCCAGGAGTAAAGGTGGATTTTGCTCCAGTTTATCTTGATCCCGGCAATGCAGAAAAAACCAAAGAGTACTTCAGAAACCTTCATTGGACCATACGTTTCTGCTAAGGGAAGAGTGTATTACAGTAGTTAGGTACAGAATCTGTGGAATGTAATAACCAACCTCCATCTAGTAACCCTGGAAGTTTGGGCAAGTGGTTTCAGTTTTCAACCTCAATTCCTGTGACCACATAGATGTCATAAGGGTAAATGAAATAAATTTTTAAAGTACATACTACATAATTTGTACTCTTTAAAAGAAAATCATTTTAACTTGTTTATTATGATTTTCATGTGGTTTATTATTAATATATAGATGATGTGAAATATCTTTGTGTTTTATCTTTGATTTGCCCCAATATTGATGAAAATAAAGAGAGCAGACACTTAGCAAAATCAAACATGACTATCATATTATACTTTATAGCATTGTACATCCTCTCTGTTTTATTTTAACTCACTCCTACCACTTCTAGCTCTCCAGCACAAACATTTAAAATTATCTGCAATAATTTACGAAAGCTTAATTTGGTTAAGGGAAAACAGAAGATTCACTTCCTATACACACACACACACACACACACACACACACACACATCCTTTTGTTCTGTCTCTAGATTTAGTTTTGCCTTAAATCAAAAGCAATTTTAAGAAAAGTAAGCAAGTCAGAGAAAAACAAATACCATATGATTTCACTCATATGTAGAATTTAAGACATAAAACAGATGAACATGGGTGGTGAGGAGAAGAGGGGCAAACCACAAAACAGACTCTTAATTATAGAAAAGTAACAAACTGAGGGTTGCAGAGAGGAAGGTAGGCAGAGGGATGGGTGAAATAGGTGATGGTGATTAAGGAGTGCCTTGTGATGAGCACTGTGTGTTGTATATAAATGATTAATTACTAAATTCTACACCTAAAACTAATATTACACTGTATGTTAGAACTGGAATTTAAATTTAAAAAATATTTTAAAAAGCAACTCAATTTTAATGACATGATTAGGTATATGGCCTCAAAAGTGCTTTTGGTGACTCTTTTGAAAATGACCTGGTGATTAGATCCTGTTTAATCAGAGGACAAGAGTTAAAACGAAAGCATAGAAAAGGATAGAGGGGCATCTGGGTGGCTCAGTCAGTTGGGCATCCTACTTCAGCCCAGGTCATGACCTCGTGATTCATGAGTTTGAGCCCCACAGTGGCTTGCTGCTGTCAGTGCTGAAGATGTCAGCACAGAGCCACATAGCCTGCTTTGAATCCTCTGTCCCTCTATCTCAGTCCCTCCCCGACCTGTGTTCTCTCAAAAATAAATAAACATTTAAAATAAAAGGATAGATTTTTCTCCCATTTGGAGTGTCCTGTTCTCTTTGCTTAGTACATTAAAAGTGAAAGTGATGGGATGCTTGGTTGGCTTAGGAGGTTGAGAGTCCAACTCTTGATTTCAGCTCAGGTCATGATCCCAGAGTTGTGGGATCAAGCACCACATTGGGCTCCACATTGAGCATGGAGTCTATTTAAGATTTTCTCTCTCTCTCTTTCTCTCTCTCTCCCTTCCTCTGCCCTTCTCCCCTGCTTGCACTACTCTCTCTCTAAAGTAAAAAATACAATAAAAAAGTGGAAGTGATGGTGATGGAATTCCTTAAATTTACTTCATGTCTCTAGATTAAAGCAAAAGCTAGTCCAAAAACAACATAGACATGAATGTGACATAGATCACTTTATGGTTCCCTACTCTTCTCCTATGAGCAACCGTCTATCCATTTACTCTATAGCCACCCTGGAATACTCCTATTGCTGCCAAGATGCCCCATCTCCCCATCCTCCCCTCTGATGAGCCATTCACTTCTGACAATACCTAAAGCCTTAAATTTGCTTTTTCTCCTCTTTTACACTCAATGTAATCCAAGCAGGATACACTTCATCAGGGATGTGTTTTAATTTACACCAAGATGTTGATGAATCAACAGCTAATGAGTCACATTTTAAGACAACTTTCTCATCTTAGCTTTGCCTCTTCATAAGAATTTCAAAAATTGGAGAGAAGAATAAAGGAGAATTTAAGACAGATGCATTCATTTATTCATAAGTTTATTTTTCAAATGCATTGCTATTGAGCATCTAAAATATAGCATTGCCAGAAGAACTCATATGCAGAAATGAAGATTCAATGAACCCAAACTCTTACCTGTAATGCAGTGAGCAAACAGTGAAAAAGGTAGTATGACCTTTTTCAATAGAAGAAAGAGACCAAAGGAGAGATTTCATCAAGTGGAAAAATATAGTCCAATGAAAAGAATCACCAGAAATTTGATTAGATAGATGATAGATGATAGATAGATAGATAGATAGAGTCTAGATTTCTGTTCATTACTCATTAAAGACAAAATCTGAAAGATACTGGCTTTAAAATCTCTGAAATGTGTTTAGACTACAAAAGTAAGAAAGTATATCCCTAAACATTTGCCCATTGATGAATATCTTCATAACTCTTTAAAATAATTATCTTTTCATTCAGTGAAATGCCTTGTGGACATCTTTAAGGTCTTATTAAAACCAAGTTAAAAAGAATTGCACACACACTGCGCAAATTAAGGAAAAAGCTTGGAGGTACTCATTCTATATTAGAATATCATTGTCACACTTTGTAAGTATCAAGAACAGTTTGTCTCTATGATCCTTTCAGAATTACCCACACTCCTTAGGCAATGACATTTTAAAGAGGGTTTTGCTGAGAATAAAAGACTTTTGATGAAAGAAGCTAATTTATATCACAACTGCACCAATCCAGAAAGTAGCCATCTGGAATTTGCATTGTTTTATCATTCATATTATCCATGCCTCAAGTAAAAGCTTGTCCTTGGAGCCTTCATCTTCTAGTAATCTAGGTCTACATAAAAACACAGAATATTTTAAACACTTAATAAATATTTAAGATGGAAAGGACTTTAGTCATCATCTAGCCTAATACTTCACTTTACAAATTGAGACCAACAGAGATGGATGACTTGTCATCTGTCATAGAGCTTGTGTCAGAGTCATGATTAACACTCAGTGTATTCTTGCAAGCAGCCATACTCTGAAGTTCATTGTACTTGACTCATGTCTTCATACTACCATGTTAGTATTATAGCAAAATGAACGTAGATATTTTCAGAGATGAAAGGGGGATTGTGAAGAATAATGATGCTAATGTCTGAAGAAAGATCAGAGAAAAAATAATTTATGGTCAAGAGTTACATTTCACATGTTTATTTTAAAGATTTGCCAATCTATTGATTTTTAATTGGTAAACAAACTGAGAAATGGTCATTGTATTAGTCAGTCATTGTTCTCCAGAAAAACAGAACCAATGAGATAGGATAGACAGATAGATATCAGATAGATAGATGGATGGATGGATAAATAGTTAGATAGATAGATAGATAGACAGATAGACAGATTTATGCAGCTATAGCTATATATCCCTGACTAACACAATGAGCATTCCTAATCAGTTATAGACATAGATATAAATATAGATATGTCTAGGTATAGATATATCTCCTATTGTTTCTTTTTCTTTATATGCACATACATATGTATATTTGTGTACATGTGTCTATATTTATATAACATAATATACAATTATTATAAATATATGTTACAGGAATTAGATCATATGTAATTATGAAGTTTGAGAAATTCCACACTCTGTCTTCTGCAAGCTAAAGAATCAGAAAAGTTGGTGGTTGTAATTTATTCCAAGTCAAATGGCTGAAGAACCAGGGAACTAAAATTTGGTGTTTATCTCAATAAGAATCTTAAGGCCTGACCCTAGGAGTGACAGATGCCTGAGAGCCTGAAAGGTTGGATATCCCAGCTCAAAGGAGAGTAAATGCTCCCTTCCTTCTTTTCTTGGATCTGACCTTGAAAGGCTTGGATGATCACCACATTGGGGAGAGCAATCTACTTTACACAATTCACCAATTCAAATGTTAATCACTTCTGGAAATAACTTCACAGACACACTCAGAAATAATATTTTACCAGCTATCTGATCATTCCTTATCCCAGACAAATTGGCACACAAAATTAACCATTACAGTCATCTTAAAAAGAAGTTCAGGTGCCAAATTTTGAAATGCCCATGTTAGTGGAGAGCTCCATTCAGATTATGTTTGTTTTCTCTCAAAACACAAACTCTCATAATAATATTGAATAGATGTATGTTGGACAACATGTGCTGGTTCTCAAAGAGTTATTTCACATTGTGGCCAGTGCAAGGGGCCTGCAAAATTTTCCAGTAACGTCCTTTGGGTCTATGTAAGATGTTTATGTCAAAATGCTGGCTTCATTTTCCATGTAAAAATAGAATTAAGTCTACTTCTCATCTTACTGTTTTCTTTACTCAAACTTGTCTCCGAAATTACATTACAAACATTATCTTACTCTGTCCTCATAATAAACAGGAAAGAAAGATACTATTTCCTTAAGTTCATAAATGAAGACACTTCAGGTTCAAGTGTGTAATTAAATTTTTTAGGATCATCAAATACATGCTACTAAATCCTAAATTAAACTACACTTCTTTCACAGATATCATACTATCTACTAATATGAATGTTCACCTTCCTAAAAATATACCCCAATTATTCCATTATTCAGAAATTAATTTAGGTGAATACAGTTTTATTTAATAATGTACATGTGGTGCACCTGGGTGGTTCAATCAGTTGAGCATCTGTCTCTAGATTTTGGCTCAAGTCATGATCTTTTGTTAGTGAGACTGAGGCCCATGTCAGGCTCTGTGCTGACAGCATGGGACCTTCTTGAGATTCTCTCTCTCTCCCTTTCTGTCTGTCCTTTCCTCTTTCTCTGTCACAAAATAAATAAATGGACTTAAAAAATGTGTGTATGGTGATTGGGATTAACTTATAAAAATGAGTTTATGTTTTCAATTTCCCTGTTTTAGGCATTGTAAAAAGCATATTTTGAATAAATGATCTTGTTTAGTTTTCAACCCAAATCTATTAAGAAATGGGAAACTTGTCAGAAATCCAGGAGTCTGATTTTACAGCTTTACATTGCCTCTTATGTAGGTGATAGCACCCAAACTTATAAGGAATGAGGAGTGTATTCATAAACGTAGTGGAAGGAAGAAGGGAAAAAAGTTTGGAGCAGAAGAAGGCGAATATCCTGCATGGTTTGGGGAAATTTGAGTTGCAGAAACTGAGTATTCAGATAAGGGCAGGAAATTGAGAGTTCAGGAGGTGGAAGCGTATCCTTGCTTTGGCATGCACGATTGAATCTTTCCAAGATGATCCAATTTCATGGGAAAAATGGTAAAAGATATTGGCAAAAGAAAAAAAAAGAAAGAGAATGATATTAATGAACCTTTCTTGGATTATTCTCGATGTGTTTGATCAAGTAATCCACATCATATAACATATTTGGAAATCTACAAAATATCTTAAAATGGATTAGTGTTACAGAATTTCATTTTTTTTCCCCAGATCAACTCCCCATTTGCTAACAGTGATAGTTCTAAACTACATGAGTTCAGATTTTGTCTTCTCCTACAGCAAGCTTTTGAAAGTTTAACTTGAGGAAAGAATCAACCCCACATCTCATAAAACAAAAAGTAGGGGTAGTTCGGTCAGTTAAGAACTAACCTGGGTAGTTTGGTCAGTTAAGAGTCTGACATCAGCTCATGTCATGATCTCAACAGTTGGTGTGTTCAAGCTCCACACTGAGCTCTGTGCTGACAGGTATTGTGTCTTCCTTTCTCTCTACCCTTTCGCCACTCATTCTCTCTCTCTCTCAAAAATGAATAAACCTTAAAAAAAAAAATGAAGCCTGAGGAATAAGTTTTATAAGTGTTAATAGAATTGGATTACCAACCAGTGCCTGGGTGGCTCTGTCGGTTAAGCGTCTGACTTTGGCTCAGGTCATGATTTCACGGTTTGTGGGCTCAAGTCCTGTGTAGGGCTCTGTGCTGACACCTAGCTCAGAATCTGGAGCCTGTTTCAGATTCTGTGTCTCCCTCTCTCTCTGGCCCTCCCCTGCTCATGCTGTCTCTCTCACTCTTTCTCTCTCAGAAATGAAAAAATATTTAAAAAAAAAAAAAAAGAATTGGATTACAAACCAAATCCTCAAATTATTTGAGAACTGATTGCTTTCCAGAAGGCATTTGGATATTCTAGTCATTTCAATATAAATATTATATATGAGCTTCTCAAAAGAAGCAAGATGAACTTTTTTTTAATGTGTTTTTTTTTTCTGAAAGAGAGACAGAGACAGAGAGAGAGAGACAGAGACAGAGAGACAGCGTGAGCAGGGGAGGGTCAGAAAGAGGGAGATACAGAATCTGAAACAGGCTCCAGTCTCTGAGCTAGCTGTCAGCACAGAGCCCTACTCCGGCCAAACCTACCAACCATGAGATCATGACCTGAGCCGAAGTAGGATGCTTAACCAACTGAGCCACCTAGGTGCCCCAAGATGAACTTTTCATTAAAAATTTAACCCTGATAGCATGGAGAGGAGGAGGTTTAAATAGCATCTTTGGGAACTGAAATTTAAAAGATTGATTGACTGACATTCTAGAATTATGTGCCTGTGTCTTTGAAGATCTAAGGGTATAGACATAGTAAAAACAATCTCATAAATAGAAATAATGTTACAAGAGTTATATTCTTCATTAAGTACTTCTGCAGCATTGTTAGGAAACTTCTTGTTACCAGGTCTCAGTTTAAATGTCACCTTCCCAGAAGCACTTTCCCATATTGGGTGGTCTCTTTTAAACCTACTTTGTCTGGTAATAATTTACAAAAATCAATCACTACAGTCTAAAATTATTTGATTACTATATCAGTTTGAAAGATCATTGTTGCTTTTTCTCAAAGGACTGTAACATCCTTGAGGGCAGGGACTGTGCCATTCATCTCACTATTGTTCAGTGTCAAGGACAATGCCTGGCACAACATAGGTACTTGTCAAATATTTCTCAAATTAATGAGTCTGCATGATGCACTAGAAGAATTGGCCATATTTTTAAGAATTTTATAACATAAGTGGGAAAATATTATATTTCATATTTAGCAATGGATAGTACAAGCTATTTGTCAAGCATTTATGAATTAATCTATACACTTCAATTCTGTTTATAAAACTGAGTAGCCTAACTGCTGAAAGCAATTGAAACATATATGTATGAGAAACCTTGTACATGACTGTCGGTGTTTCCTCTATCATCTGTAAGTGACAAAAACTAGTGGCTTTGGGTCACTTGTTAGAAACATCTTGGTAGGTTTGTAGGAATCTTGTCATTCCTGACTATAGAGATTACTACTTTTGCTGACCTTAAAAAGTAAAATTGTCCATTATTTTACTGTAAAAGATGTGTGTATTTGAGAATAGCAAATAATTACAATCTGGGACACCAAGGTATGGCAAAACCATATACAAGGCCCCCAAACAAAATAAAGGACCCCTCTTTTCTAGAGGAAGGCAGGAAGTTGGGAGGGACTATTATAAACTACAAGTCCATTGGAGTAATTCTGAGTTCTAAGTCTAGTGGCTTTTCATTGGCTGAGCTATGACTGTCTCTCATTGGCTGGGCTGTTGGTGGGGAGGGGAAGATATCCTCCTGCTAGGATAGTAAAGTAGAATCCACATTCAAGGTCCTTCTCTGCAATTGACTAAGAGTGGTAGATAATGAGAACTCTTTCTGCCCAGCCTTCTGACTCCATTTTAGTGAGGTTTCTCTTTATTAATTTTTACACTTTATGTGATCTTATGATAATAATCATTATTGTAAAATAGTGACATTAATTTTCTATATTAATAAGTTCTCATGCTAAAGACAATGCATATTATTATAAAATTATGCAGAAAATGAGTATTTTATCCTTGTACATATTTTCTATGCATCTATTTACAATCTCTACTTACTTCACTGTCTGTATATCAGAGTTATAGAGACTGATACAGACATAATAGAAACATCCATAAAAAGTGACAAGCTGCCCATGCTGAGCCCTGACAAAACTTCATATTGTGAGCAAAATAAATGATTATTTTAAGCCCTGAGTTTTGGGGGCAGTGTTGTTATGTTGCAGTAGATAATTAGAATGGATTTGGTTTCTTGGAAATAGGAGGCTGCTGTAACAGAAACTTAACATATGTGCCACTGGCTTTGGGATTGGGATGGGGCAGAGGGTAGACTTTGGAAACCCATACTGTTGGCATAGGAGACCAGTAAGACCAGTAAGGATGCTGTTGGCAAATGCCTACAAGAGTTAGAGTTGCATGTTAGAAACCGAAAGGGCCTGGAGGAGTCTGTCCTTGAGTATTTAGGGGAATGTGAGAGATTATTATTGAAGATAAAGTATAGGGAATTCTTCTTATATAGTGACAGCGAACTTGGGAACACTGTTGCATGTGGTAACGTGGCAAATTTAAAAAGCAACTAATTATTTCGAGGTCAAAGTACTACCTGTTTTGGTTTCTTGACTTCTGTTTTCAGTACAAAAATATGAGGAAAAAATAAGCCAAAAATAGCAGGGTTGAAAAATTAACCTTTTTAACATTTATAGATTTTTAAATGGCAAACTAATTTCAAATTAAGAAATGACATCAGAAAAAAGATAAAATACAGGTTGGATCTATAAGGTTCTTTGTTATGTTAATACCTAAAAAATATCTGAAATGGTGCCTGATATTTCAAACAAATGATGTTCTAAAAACCTTCAGGTATGTCTCATAGATTATTTCTATTGTATAATAAGGTTTCTAAGTATCTTTTTTTTTTAATTTATGTTTAATGTTTATTTATTTTTGAGAGACAGAGAGAAACAGAGTGTGAGCAGGGGAGGGGAAGAGAGACAGAATCCGAAGCAGGCTCCAGGCTCTGAGCTGTCAGCACAGAGCCCGATGCTGGGCTTGAACTCACGAACCGCGAGATCATGACCTGAGCCAAAGTCGTATGCTTAGCTTAACTGACTGAGCCACTGACAGGAACCCCAAGGTTTCAAAGAATCTTAAGGTCATTATTCCATAGGCCAAGACAGAGAAGTATTTATGTAGAAGACATTTGTGGGTGTGCCTTTCTCTGAAGGAGCGAATTGTAAATTGAATCACAAGAAGTCTACAAAAGTGTTAAAGGAATTTTATCAACTTACACTGAAAGAACCATCATAACACACAGTAAAAGGATGCCTTTGGATTCTCTAAACACTTTGGATAGGAAGCAGGCTGAAGAAACTACTCATTCATGCAACCACTTTTTAAGGAAAAGGTAAAGCTACTAAGAGATTGGAACCATGAGCTTTAAGGATTGAGTCAGGAACTATAGACAAGAACCTTGAGGGAATAGGCTGAGTCATAATAGAGGAACTGGCAGCATGTGCCTGACAAGACTTCAGGATTACTGTGCAAGAGTGACTTCTGTGGCCTTCCATTTTTCCGTTTTGAAAGGAGCATCTATAATGCTTACTCTGTGGCTGCCCCAGCACTATATATTGGCTGTGTGGGAGAAGACATCTGCATGAGGAAAGATACCTTGTCTTTTTTTTGTTCTCAGTTCTTCGTAACTCTCTTCCATATACATAAACATACACACACACACACAATACATAGACACATATAATATTTGCACAAAAAATTGTGAAAAGAACAAAACTTTTATTATCTGTACACACTTAAAAAAATTTTTAATGTTTATTTATTTTTGAGGGAGAGAGAGGCAGAGCACAAGCAGGGGAGGGACGGAGAGCGGAAGGCACAGAATCTGAAGCAGGCTCCAGGCTCTGAGCTGTCAGCACAGAGCCCAAAAAGGGGGCTTGAACTCATGAGCCATGAGATCATGACCTGAATTGAAGTCGGACACTTAACTGACTGAGCCGCCCAGGTGCCCCTCTCTGTACATATTTTTATAGTAAACATATATTACAGTAAGAATCTAACTATATCAAAGTGTTCCTGCTTTACAGTAATAAGAGATTTAATCTGTTAATTAATTGATTAATTAATGTTATCTCTAGGAAATCACAGAAAGGATTAATCACTGGTGAATAGGAATGACCTAACTCATACAAAGACCTATGAGCTTGTTTCCAACAAGCACATAAAACAGTTTGTGGAGGTAAAGGATTCTGTTCACTTGTATAGACCCATATACTTCAATAGCTCTAAGAGCACTGATTTCTGACTCTTCTAAATGAGCTAAACATATATAGTCTATTTTACACAGTTTCACAAAATAGTATATAATATTGATGGCTAAATATGAGTTAGTGTACCCTTCACAGCAGTATTACAAGCTCCTTAAAGGCAGAGAGCATGCAAGGAAAGAGTGGGGAAAAAGCTGGCCAATGTCCCTGCTCTGATGTGGCTTACAGTCCACTGAGTAAACATAGACAAGAAGCATTCAAATAAATTGATAAACTTATTTTATAAAAGGGTGTAAGGATAAAATCAGAGGTAAAATCTTCTACCCTTATGGCTGCAATCTAAAGTTACATTAAAAGTAAAAGCTGGATTTTCCAATTTTTGTTTTTCTCTTTAAACACCTAGTGCAGTAGATATGAAAAAGGAAGTAAAATGATTAAACAGTGATATGATATATATATTTCCCCCAAATTCACATGTCAAAATCCTAATGTTCAATGTGATGGCCTTTTGGAGGTGCTTACTTAATGCAGATAGAGTCCTCATGAATGAGATTATTGTTCTTATAAAACAGACCCCAGAGAGATGCCTCATCTCTCACATAATGTGTGTGTATATAGTGAGAAAGCTCTGGTTCTGAATCAGAGATGGTCCACACCAAACACAACCAAACTACCATCTTATTTTGGATTTTTCAATCTCTAGGACTATAAGAAATAAATTTATCTTCCTTATAAGCTATGATGTTTTATGCTATTAACTCATACATGTTTCTATGTGTTATTGGCTCAATATAGGATTCATCGTTAGTCCCAAATCTATTTCTGTGGTGGGAAGTTTTTCTTCTCACTGGTAAAAAAAAGTATACAGTTTGTTTTCTGTTATGAAAGAAACGCACATGGAAATATGGCAAAGAATCTTTAGACAGAATCAGAAAGCTGCAATGTCATTCAAATAGGGAGGCAACAATTCTTAATCACAGATGATTAGTAATAGGTCTTTGAAGATTCTTACAGGCGAGAGGATTTTCCATTACAGAATTCCAGATTGGTATGCTATTGTCTCAAGTGTAAACTGGAAGCACATGGAAACCAAAGACTAAAAAGTTCTTCACTTATCCAGGCTCCTGAGTGTCTCAGTCAATTAAGTGACCATCCTTTCTTTCAGATCAGGTCTTGATTTCATGGTGAGTTCATGCTCTGCATTAGGCTCTGTGCTGACAGCATGGAGCTTACTTGGGATTCTCTCTCTCTCCCTGTCTCTTCCTCCCACCCCCACTCACGCTCGCTCTCTTGTTCCCTCTCTCTCTTTCTCTCTCTCGCACACAAAATAAATAAATAAGCTTAAAGAAGAAGTTCTGCACTTATCAATAAGGGTCCTAGACTAACTAAGTCATTTCAACTCAGACTTACTCAGAAAAAGAAAAAAAGATAGGGTTATGGAAATGAAGTTTGACAGGATTTGCTAACACACAATTCTGTCTTAAACTTTTAAATACACGTTTCCCTTATTCTCATAAACAGAGTGGAGTGGGATGGGACTCGTGGGTTCCCCAAAGCTCAGAATGTTGGAAAGGCTTTTCAAGCAATCACCAATATCTGAATAATATTGAAACCATAGTGCTCAGTAATAATCCTGCAAATGGGTATTGGCCAGTTCTCCAGAGTTCTGTCTTCATACATTCTTGACTCAGAACTCTACAAAACAGGAGGACAGCAAAAAATCCAACCACTTCTGTGTCACTTTTCTGCCAATAAGCAGATGTATAACATTGTACAAGATGGAGAGCATTGATTAATAGCAAATCCTCAAGTCCTCTGACTGCATAAACATATGTGTTATTTCAAAGTTAGAAATGACCATGCTTTTTGGTGTTTAATTGTTTTTCTTAATCTCTTGTCTAAAAGTGACATTCTTAAGAAAATAAATTCTACTTAATTTTCTTCTACCATCTGCTGCATGGTTTCAGTATGATGATCACTGTTGTTGTCTTCTAGTGTTTCCCTGGGACAGTAGAATTTTCTTTATGCTTCACCCCATATATTTAGTTTTAGCATCATAATAGTCTATCATATGCCACATCTAGACAACATAGAAATTTTATTTGAAGTTGTCAGTTACATTGAGTTAAGACTGAGATGAGACATCACTACTACATTTTGTCTAGATGATAGCATTAATTTCCATTGACTTCAACAACATCATAAAGAACTTTGATGAAGGCTTCAAACCATAAGATTGTTAATTTTTTTCTTGTTATTTTTACCATTGTTTTCATTTGTTGTTGTTGTTGTTGGTGGTGGTGGTGGTGGTGGTGGTGGTGGTGGTGGTGTGTGTGTGATCAACTGGATAGGCCAGTCAATCTAGTTAACAAGATAAAATTACTTACATGTATATTCTCAGTCAAAAACTCAATTTACCTTCAAGGACATAAAACAAAACATCAAATGAGAGAAGCATGGAAAATGCATAAATAAATTTGACAGGTTGGCCAAAGACCATTAATCATCTTGGGAAATAGGAAAGTCACATGATTTATAATGAAGGAAGCATTTTCAGAATGTGACATTCAATTGTCTTAAGTTCAACAATATATTCCATTCTGATTCTTTTCATTTGAAAACAAATAGAAATACACCAAGTTTTTTCCCTAGTAATTATAGTCATAGAGGATTTGAAATCTGAATTTGGAAGTGAAGAAAAAGCTATTCCAAAGAACTGTAATTGAAAAGAATGCTTATAACTATCATTTTTATTAAAACTTCAAGCACTCTTCAAACATTGAATTTCATGAGATAGAGTATAAATGTTTATATCTTGAGAGATAAATGACCTTGTGTTTCAAATTAGGAACAAAGGACTTCATACATAAGACTAGATAACCCCATTAATTTTA
Organism: Crocuta crocuta; assembly: GCF_008692635.1. Classification (NCBI taxonomy): domain Eukaryota; kingdom Metazoa; phylum Chordata; class Mammalia; order Carnivora; family Hyaenidae; genus Crocuta; species Crocuta crocuta. The sequence continues at coordinate 15,334,412 of NW_027530545.1, read as the reverse complement.
TTTCTAAAAATGTTGCATATTTGCAAATCAAATTTTCTCTGAAAAGGAAAAACACCTACATTCAGCACAGATTTCCTTTTAATAGTCTTTTTTCCAGGTGCCTTTAAAATTTAGACTTTGCATGCAAATAGTTATAAACATTAGCAGTTGCAATGAATAAAAATGAATGTAAGTGGGCTTAATCTGACAGCTATGATCCTTTGCAACCCTAGCTAACCTTATTCTGAAAGGAAATGCTGGAAAACAAGGTGCAGTCTAATTTACAAATAAAAATAGTGGACCAAAGCATCTGCTAATGGTGGACCAAAACAGTTCACCTTTTCAAATAAAAAAAAATGGAGTAATGGACTTTGGGGGTGCCAGGGATGGGGAGATTTGAAGAGGCTATCTGACACATTACTAATTTCTATACTCACAGATGATGGAAAAATGGAACCCTGAGAAAAAAAGACATTTTTGTTTTTCCATTTTACTCCAGACTCTTAGAATGATTTGAACTAATTGCTCCTTCCATTCTCACCCCATCCCATTGCAGTGTCTCATAGTCAGAGAGGAAATGATAGATCTTCACAGTGACACATTTTTCCTTAAGAATAATGTCACAGTTCATGATGTAAGAGAGCAGACTTCCTTGGTTTTATTAGGTAACTAAAAATGGCCATTTGAAAGATATGACAAAGCCATTAGAGTTGAATCTGGAGCTTGCAATCAGTTGCCTTTTTTGCCAGTCATTATAAACTTCTATTTCTGAAACATGCTATTAATGAAATAAATCATAAGATTGTTTAATCTTCATGCAATCTTTAGTCGATTAAAAGAATCCAGTAAAGGGGAGCAATAATTAAAGATTCAATGAGAGAAACGCCTGGTTGGCTCAGTTGGGTGAACATCCAACTTCATCTCAGGTCATGATTTTACAGCTGTTGGGTTCAAGCCCCCCATCTGTGCTGACAGTGACATCTCTGAGCCTGGACCCTGCTTCCAATTTTGTCTCCTTCTCTCTCTACCCCTCCTCCACTTGTGCACTGTCTCTAATATAAATAAAAATTTAAAAATTTTAAAAAAGACTCAATGAGAAATACACAGAATGTAAGCATAGCTTATGGACAAAAATAATATAAAGTGAAAAATCCATCTGAGGTCACCCACATCTAGCAAGCAAAATCATAGGCAGGGTTTTTCCTAAGTGTTTTAAGTCCTACTACATTTTTGGGGATTCTCTCTGTTGATAAGAAACTCACATATCTGTACCATGGGTACATTTCATGCATTATAATCATCTCTCCTGCCATCACCAACAATTCTATCTAACTGTTTTTCCCCAATAAATACCTTTAGGTCAGAGTTAAGCACTGGTGTCTTGACTGTCCAAACCTAAAACTACTGACATCGCTTTCCTCCTCCTCAAATTTGGCCTAAGTAAGTAGCTCAAGAGTTCTTAAACTCTCTTCAAAGAAACCTTCGCTATCCTGTCTCATGAATCTTTAGCCTCCTTTTAAATGGTCTGGTGGGAGATGCTATGTCAAAGCAACTGTCTGAAGTTGTCTGAAGCAATTTTATACTCTTTTTATATGCTTTATATGAATGCATCAGCACCAATAGTACAAATTTGGGGTCTATCAAAACAAAAAAAAAATGGCTTACTTCCAATTTTAAATTGTGTAATAAATAGGTGGAACATTTTGCAATGTGATTTTACAAGTGAGAATTTTATTTGGAATTAGAATCATCTCCTTGAGAGGGAGACTAATATTAAATTTCACAAGTATTTTCACATTTATTTAATTGAATCACACATTCTGCTCTTCTCTATTCCTCTCTCATACCTCCATAAACATACTTAATTTATTGTCCATCGAGAATAATGCAACACAGTAACAGGTCTCAGTTAAGGATCATTTGATTGCAAACATAAAAGGAAGGCAGGAGTTGGAGAGAAACTAATGAATAGACCCAGAAGTATCTCAAAGCACTTAAGGTCTGGAGGTATATTAAAAAATGTTACATAAATAATCACACATTTAATAGGAAAGTCAAGGATAAAAGTTACTCACTTTATCTACTCCAGTGTTCTTAATCTCTGGGTTTATGTTTCTCTGGAGCTATGTTTATTTTGTTTTGTTTCATTTTGCTTATTTGTTTTTGTTTTGTTCCTTTTTTTTTTTTTAAGATGGCTTCTGTGCTCATTCTTCACTGTGCACAAGTCTCCAATATGCTTGTTCATGGCAGCCTTAACACCTGAATGCAAAACACCTTTTCAAGTTTAGGTCTCCATTGTTGCCTGATTCTGTTTTCATGGCTTAAATCCAAATTTGTGAAACCAATTAATCCAGCTTGGATCTGGCCCATATTACACCTCTGGTAATAGGTTTGGGAAGAGTCGGAAATGGAAGTTCTAGCAATTCTCTATGAAGATGGTCTCCCAGAAGCATTTCTACCACTTGTAGGCTAAGAAATTAAATAATATAGTATAGTATGTAGTATAGTAACTCTTTTATAATACCAATAATGTGCAGACATAGATTTAAAATATGGTACTGGGCACCTGACTGGCTTAGTCAATTGAGCATTGGACTCTTGATTTCAGCTCAGATCATGATCTCACTGTTAGTGGTACTGAGCCCCATCTTGGGCTCCCCCCTGACAGCATGGAGCCTGCTTGGGATTCTCCCTCTCTCTCTCTCTCTTCCCCTTCCTCGCTCCTATAATTGCATGTGGATGCTCTCTCAACTAATAAGTAAATAAAAACTTAAATAAAAGAAATAAAATATGGTCCAACTTGGAGTAATTATAAGTTTAAGTATCACCAGCATGTTCAATAAAAGTACACTGGGTTTTATTCTTTGCTCTTAGAGCATGGCTGGCACCGTTTTCCTTAATGCCAAAAGTATTCATGGAGTCCTGAGATATCTTAAGGAATGAAAAAAAATTATGAAGAAGGTCCATGATGAGACAGAGTTCTATCTGATTAAGTAGAAAATATTGCAAATAATAGATCACAATTTATTTATTAGCTAGGTAGAATTTGTGTTTCCTATTAGCCTTTTATTATCATAACTATTTTCTTTCAGTCAGAGCTTGTTTCCTGATTGTGTATATGTGGGAAGTAAGCTTAGGAATTCCCTGAACTTGCACCAGTGGGTTAACAAGGCATAAAGAGAGGCGCCTGGGTGGCTTAGTCGGTTGGGCGTCCGACTTTCGCTTAGGTCATGATCTCACGGTTCGTGGGTTCGAGCCCCGCGTCGGGCTCTGTGCTGACTGCCAGCTCAGAGCCTGGAGCCTGTTTCAGTCTGTGACTCCCTCTCTCTCTGACCCTCCCCTGCTCACGCTGTCTCTCTCTCTGTCTCTCTCCTAGAAATAAATTAAAAAAAAAAAAAACATTTAAAAAAATAAAAATAAATAAAAAAACAAGGCATAAAGAATTATAAAGCCATAAGATGCACACACCCAAGTTTGGGTAAACAAGATTAGGTAAAGAAGATCAGGTAAACGGGGCAAAGCCCCCAGTCTAGGAATAGGAAATCTCAGAATGAAAACATCCAAGATGAGGTAGACAAGATTAGGCTTTCAGGGCAGAAATGCCCCCAACTTAGTACAATAGCAGAAAGCTGCTTTCCCAGGAAGGAAGGATCAAAATAGGAAAATAGGTAAACAGGATTTTAGACCACAGCAGGGCCAAGTTGCCCAGAGCAGAGGTAATTAGCAAAAGAAAGGTGCCTTGTTGACCCTGAGGTAGCATGCTCTGTCTTGTCCCCGAGGCTGGTTCAGGTGAACAGAGGCGGCACCTCATGTTTGCTATAAACAATCTTCCACTCAGGCCAGAATTTTGTTTTGTATTGACCCAAACCCGTAACACTGCATGTCTCCAAAGCCCCCCTTTCTTCAAGCCCATGAGTTAATGTTCATGGTTTCATTGTCTCTTTGTGCATGCCCAACATGCTTGTAAGCCTTCTGATCCTAATAAAAATGGAACAAGGACCCCTTATTCAGGACTCATGTCTCCTCCTGGACATTAGCCTCTCTTGAATTTTAATCCTGTGTCCCACTCTCTTGCTGGACAAGAGAGAACTCCAGACACAGAGTCTACAGAATATATAGAAATAGATTTTCTAAATTTTGCTTTCTCATGAAATATGCAACCCCAGCAACACTGTGAAATCTGAATATACATTATCTTGATGGATCTATTCAAAGCAGAAATACTCAGTTTAACAAATGAATATTTTAACCTCATTAAGCAGAAACATTTATTTTACGTGAAAATTTTCTCCCCTTCTGTTGACATTAGCCACTATGCTGACAATTGTAGTTATGTGTTAGTCTGTCAATCAATCCATTCTTAGCATGTTCATGACTGAATTTTGGCTGACCTAGGAAGATAACAATAGTTACATATCCTGATGATGGCATTGTTCAAGATGTCTGTGGTTTTTAAGCTCATTAAGGATAGGAGCTCATCTTTACTGAACGTCCTGCTACCACTTCAAACTTAACAACTTAAAAATAGAAAAACACCTTATTTTCTCCAAGCCAATTATTTCTTCAACCAGTGGTTCTTCAGTAAATTTGTATCTCTCAGTAAATAAACATTAAACAATTTTATATTCTATAAAATATTCTACCTTGTTAGCAAGTTATATTTGTCATAAAAAATAAAATCTTTCAAAGAAAGCTAATGAAGATATTAGCTAGTAATGAATTCAAATTCCTAGAATGATCTGATGAAAATCATACTTGTGTTTCATAAATCTGCTATGTATACACTGTGAATGGCACTTCAATACTACTGTTAAATTTTATTTACTGTGTTCACATTTGTAAAGTATGTAGGACAGTAGCTGGTGCCTAGAAAGTAGCTGACTATATGAATGTCTCTTAAATAAATGAATGTAAAGTCTCAAAGATGAAAGACTAAAAAGGAAGAAGAGTCTTTAAATCTTGACTCATAAGAACACCATTTTAGAACTATCTTTTTATTTCTTTACAGATATTTTGCTTAGAAAGGTGATGCAGCCTTTTAAAAAAAAGTCCAGCTATAGGAATAGAATGTCTAGAAGCTGTTAAGAAGGAGGAATAAGGAGCTGGCCTCTGGGAAAATCAGAAATCTATTACATGTCTCATAACTAATATACACATCAGTAGACATAAAAGAAAAAAAAATAGTCTGGATGTACCCTTTTTGTCTAGAACTATATATAAGCTATGATTAATGACTAAGTTGTAGCAAATATGCACGATAAGTCAGATGGATAAAAAAGCTCATGGATTTTCCCCTTCTTTAATGACAAATAACCTTCATTTAAAAATAAAAGTGTTTATAACTTTCAGTTGATTAAATTGTCTTGATGTAATAAAAATTAAGATGGTTTGCTTGTTAAGACTACTTTTTATGTAAAATATATTTTTAGATTTGTTTATTTATTTCTGAGAGAGAGACAGAGAGACAGAAAGTGGGGAAGGGGCAGAGAGAGAGGGAAAGAGAGAATCCCAAGCAGACTCCATGCTGTCAGCATGGAGCCCTATGTGAGGCTTGAATTCACCAACTGTGGGATCAGGACCTGAGCTAAAACCAATAGTTGGATGCTTACCCAAGAGAGATCCAACCAGGTGCCCTAAGTAGACTCCTTTCAAGAGTAATGGAACTCAGGCACAAGACTTTACTTTGATGGAGAAACAACTAGACTTAAGAATGCAAGTGCACATGCAAGAAGATTGCCAGCATTATTTCTATGTTAAGCAGTGCTTAATTTTCTGCTCTGTGCCTGCACTCATTCTGAGACTCATGACGCATTGCATTTATAATAAAACCCCAACCCTTTACCATAACCCACAAAGTCTTATAGAATTGGGCCTCTACTTGCCTTTCTGAATTTGGTCCTTAACACTCCTCCTCTTGCTTCCTGTGCTCCAGCCCCACTAGGCCTCCTTCAACCCCTTGACCATTTGAACATCTTTTCAAGTAGGGCACTGGAATCTCCATATCTTTTCTTCATTTGCTCTTGTGGCTGCCAGCTCAGTCTCTCCCTGATCGTCCTACATACTGCCACCTTCCCCAACCATAAAGATTCTTATCATATGATCCTACTTAATGTCCTTCATAGTAATTATCACAATCTGGAATTATTTTTTATTTGCTCATTTTTATTAGAATCATCTTCATGATGTTCTCCAATATTCTTGAGAACAAAAATTTGTCTATTTTGTATTCCACTAAATTTCTGGAACCCAAAACTATATCTGGCTCTTAGCATGTGCCCAATTAATATTCATTAAATTAATTCAAAGAAGAATAAGACATAGCTTTTGTGATTAAGGAATCTGAAAATTATTTCTGCCCCTTTGCTTAATGTTTGCTGTTGACCACACACAGATGCTAACACTACCAAACACATAAAAAGCCACATCAATCCCAATTAAATAAGGCCTATGATTACTTGTATAAGGGCAGCAGCTTAGAGATTGAGCGAACAGCTATCTCTTGTGAGGATCGTTTTTCCTATCCCTTAACCTACATACTCATTGCATATGCATCTTTGTAGGCATCCAGACAACATGTCTTTCTAAAACAAAGGAGAGTAAATACTTCCTTTTAGGACCCTCCATTTTCTGCTAAGATCAGCCTAACTTGGTGGTAGTGTATTTTGAAATGAGGGAAGTGCCTTTCTTTTTCTGGCCATATGTATTAGAAGGCTTTGGATTTAGGAGTATTTGGAGAAAAAAAATAAAACTATCATTTTCTATCCATGAAATAACTTTCCTGATAGTGCACACTTTGTTTCATACTCCTTGTCTGTATTTTTAGAGGATAATGAGACTGAGAAGGATTTACCTTCAGACATATGAATGCTTGAGACTATGGAATTTCTCATGGAAGCTGGAAAATTCCCCATGGTTCATCTTTATTTATCTCAAAATCTCCAGAAATATCTCTCACAGGCATATCTCGTGTTCAAAATTCCGCACAATGTTGTCCTCCAGGGCTTCTGAGATTTTTCAGAATAAAAGTATCTTCTTTGGTTGAGTAGATAGGATTGACTTTATTTCCTTGAAAACTATCAAGTACATTTAAAACAAAATATACTGCTGCTTTAGCATTATAGAAAACTCACAGTACTACAAGTCACATAAATGATTACAAGATAATCATTCTGCTGCTTGTATGATAGTTTTCAGTTTTGTCTTTATATTATACTCTTCAATATGGAAATGTGTAAAGAATGACTACCATTATGGTTTGCTTTGAAAGCACTTTGCCAGGTCACTAATTGTCTGATGTCTATTCTTGAGAGAACATTTAATTGTGTGTTAAACCTTCTCTCTCTATATATATATACATATATATATTATATATTACATATGCACACCATATATATGTATATTACATATATGATTTATATACTATATATGATTTATGTATATTATACATATGATTTATATATATTATATATGATTTACATATATTATATATGTCATATATACATTTCCCCTAGTGAAAGTGTTGAAATGTTATTTGTATTTGGAATGAACTGAATAAGACAGAGATCTGAATATTTTATAGAAATTATGCAGAATGAAGTGATAACAGCTGGAAATCAGAATAAAATCTGACTTTTAAAAAATCCCATTAAAGACAGTTTTGAGGACAATCTGGAAAATCTATAATTGTTGCTGCTAGTAAGAGCCAAAACATACAAATAATAGCCTATTGATATGTATATTGATCATTTAGGATACTTATTCCCCTAAGACATGACAAGTAATAGGAAGACATAGCTTTGGATCTTAACTATAAGGAAGAGGTTTGAGAATATTTCTACTCTATGGTAGTTATGGTAGCAACAATTTTCACTGAAAGATGATTAAGTAGATTTGAGATATTTTGCATAATGATAAACACAAACTATATCTTGAAAATGAGAGTTGATTTTGGGGAAATTTTATTAATTCTATCAATTCTTCTGCCATAGGACTATTGCCATAGAAACCAAAATAATTTATTGAGTGAATATGAAGTGAAAGTACCAGTGCTAACATTTTTCAGGTCACCTGTATTACAACCAAATCATGAGTATAACTGTAAAGTGTAAGACAAGGTAGTTCTTCCATCTAGTTTTAGCACTTAGAAAAATGGATAGTATATAGTAAATATATAATAAACTTAAGATGCTAAGTTCAGTAGATATTGAATAGGTGAATAAGTGAAATCAAGGGATTAGTTAAAATAATGTAGTTCATGGTTCAGAGACTCTATATATAGATTTAAAAACTTTAATGAATGGTGATACATCTCTTTTTGGTTTTCTTCTTTAATATTACTTTGACTATTCGGGGTCTTTTGTGGTTCCATACAAATTTTAGGATAGAAGAAAAATAAACCCAGGAATCTCACTGGGATACTAACAAAAACAATAGAGTTTTTTGATTTAAAAATACCTGATCCAGAAGCTCATTTTAGTTATTTATAAGAAACCCATTCTCTGATCATCATACTTGTTCACAATGGAAAGATGTATTTTGAGAGAAAGTGAATGAATGTTCAGCATTCAGCTACGTCTAATTGTATTTAAGTGAGAACCTTTTCTCAGGAATGCCCTAGAAAATATTCGAACAAACTATAAAACTTTAGATTAATTTCCCAAAAGATGGGATTTGGTAATCTGGTTTTGATTTTTTTAATGTTTTTTAAGAAAAAAAAATCTACTCTCAGTTGTTGGAACACTTCCAGAAGACAGCAGGGCACTAGCAGTGGGACACTTGCTTTTTATTCTAGTTTCTGTACATAACAATGTGTGACCTTTGTCAAGGTGGTTAACTCCTTGACGTTTCAATAATTTTTACCTGTGAAATAGTAGATCTGCCTGTTACATGAAGCTGTTGTGTGATTCAAGTGGCATATTAGATATTAGAGATTTTGGGAAGTTACACATTGCTATTCACATAATCATTAAGATCACATGACCATTGGGCGCCTTGTGGTGGCTCAGTAGGTTAAGCATCCAACTTCAGCTCAGGTCATGATCTCACTGTTCATGGGTTCAAGCCCCGCCTTGGGCTTTGTGTTGACAGCCCAGAGCCTGGAGCCTGTTTCAGATTCTGTGTCTCCCTCTCTCTATGCCCCTCCCCTGCTCACACTCTGTCTCTTGCTCTCAAAAATAAATAGCCATTAAAAATAAATTTAAAAGATCACCTCATTATTAAGTTAGGTAAGTGTTTGTATCAAAGGCTGCTTATCTCCATGTACCTAGATAAAAAGACAACTGCATAGTTTTGTAAAAATTATGTGCATAAAAACGGAAACTAGCGATCTGGTGAGTGTAGGAGGAAAGACAGAATATCAGATTATCTAAAAAATAATACTTTGTAATGTCAAATATTTGAGTTATCTTTTTAAAAAAATCCTTAAACACATTCAAATTTATTCTACAAAATATATTAAAATACTTGTTAAATAAATAAAATAAAATAATGATAGTACAATTTTCCAGAATTTACTAATTTTCAGGCACTTTATATTTTTTTCTTATTTGCTTACCTTTACATGACACATGATTTCATTTTACAGATGTGATTATCCTTTGGTGCTACTATTTACTAGATCATCTCACTCCAAAGCCCATGTCCTTTCTGTTCTCAGCACTGCAGTAGAAAGGGAAAACAACAGCTTTTGAGAATGTGGAAGAGACTATAAAATATTAACTAACATTTGTGTAACATATAATTGATGAAGCAATTGTATTCATACCTTAAGATTTTTTATTTGATTCTGTTGATGTTTTAAAGAGTTTATATAAGTAATTTAAGTTCAATGTGTGTATGAATATAAATATAATACATATGTATGTATTTCTTTATAAACATTTATCTTATTGTCTTTGTTGCAATAGACCTTAATAATACTTCTGATTAAACACTCTGTGGCCTAAGATAGCATGCCACTTGCCTTTTTCCTTCCTTTTGGTGAGTTTCTCTACACATTCAATCACCTTCCTCACCAGTTACTGGTTGCTGAGCTCAGTCCTGATCCCTTGCTACAACTTCATGGCCAGATTCTATGCTGAGACTGGGATCTTGGGCCCTCCAGTCTACCAGATTCTGTTGTGGGGAGAGTATAGTAGACTGAGAAGCTGCCCAGAACAGCAGAGGGGGGTCCAAAGCAAGAAATACTATCACTGGAATATCTGAAAAGCAACCTAGTCTTCTCTCTGGACTTAGGAAAACAAATGAGACAGATAACTAGAAATAGAAGGGGAAATAACTAAAAATAAGTTAAAAAAATAGAAAAAGGGATTTCAGAGTGGGGACTGGGACATAATTTTTAGACTGGCTAAGACTTGTAGATCAGATAGCTGCAAAATCTGCACAATGCTAACATCATCTTACAGACATATGTGGCTGTTGGCAATTTCAGAGTCAAGTACAGGGCCAAGGTGGCTTTGTACCTTTTTTGAGGAAAGCTACAAAAACTTCACAGGTTTCAAATGGAGATGACTGAGGCTCTGAAGGAACTATTTTTTAATGAAAAAGAACCACAGTGAGGAAGGAAGAGTCTTCACTTCCATATTGCCAGCTTTGGTCCCCCCAAACTGAGGATGTCTGCATGAATATGACCAGTATCCAGGTGTTTTGTGACTTGATATGAAAGGACCAGGAGAGAATGGAGAAGTGATTGATTAAGCAATTTGAGGAGAATGCCATACGGTTCATTTCTCAAATAATGGAAACACTGAGATGTACAGACCAGTCTTTGGAAATTGACCTTAACTCAATGACAAATGTGAAGACCAGGCTAGAAAATAGCCTGTGGGAGATGAAGGCCTTCTAAGCCACACAGACACAACGTCTTACTAAGCTCCTGTTGAACCCAGAGGCAGAGATAGCACTCCTTTCACCTGCAACTACATGTAATCCATCCACAAGTCCTGAAGGACCATGAATGACAATACAGTGTCTGGAACTAATCCCATCAAAGTTCTGAGGCATGAGGGATGTGCTGTAAACTGAGGGTACTTTGGGAACAGGTGCCCGATAAAATTATTGGAAGTTAAGCAAAAATAATCTTATTAAATTCAAACAATCCTTACATTGCAAAAATATCACATAGCTAATACCTTCCCAAAATTCCAAGTTGTAGGCTATGTAAAAAGTAAGATGTCTCCTTAAATACATAGACCCTATGTCCAATACAAAATTAATTAAATAATGAATGCCACAACTAATTATTGTGATAGGTACTGTTATAGATGCTTAGTATATACCAGCGAACAAATCAGGCAATAACCTTTCTTCTCTTTCTAACAGGAGGATCACTAATTTATGATTCCTTTACCATTGAGGGTTTATTACAATAATAAAGGCACTCAAGAGGAAGAGAAGTATAAAGCTAGAGCTGTTTTATTCCCTCACCAAACAGTTAAAGGCAAAGAATCCATGGTGACATTTTTGTGTCCCACGGATTAAGAAAAACACATGAAGCGCCTATGTGCTGTTAAGCAACAGCCTTCTGCCTAACAGTATCTCTGTATTTCCCAGCCAGATTTACTAGAATTATGATATTAAAAAGTAATGTGTTGGTGCTTGTTTCAGACTGGAATTATAGAAATCTAATTGTATTAAACTGTAATGATAAGATCTGTTAATTGGTTAATCAATCTTTTTAGGCCTACCTGTATCTGCAAGTTTGTCCAGGAAAAATTTCCTATGCTTGAGAGGCTGAGCTTCCAGTCCATATTATTCTTCGTATTTGCCATCGTCAAATGATGCAGATGACATCCTCTTCTTGGTAGGTAAGAGAGAAAGCCAGAACAGCCTGGCTTTCCCTGGCATCAGTATAGCTACTGTTTCAGTGAGTTTTGCCACAGTAATGCTCACTGCTTATTTAGCTCACAGTCTACTGTAGGTCAGCTGGGATTAGGTGCGTCAGTATTTAACTATAACTCCTGCTTGCTCTTCCAACTTATTTGATTTGCTGCTTTGTCTTTAAATATGCCTCAGTGGCTTATCCCCAATCCAGGGGTACATTGGATGATACCTATATTAGTAGAAAGAAAGATAATAATCCCAAATTAGAATCATGCGCCTTTGAGCTCCTGCAGTTTTCTAGTGACTTCCTGTCTACTGATGTTGTTAAAGAACAGACAAGAGTGAGACCTCTGCATGTTAATAATCTGAAGTTAAAATTTATCCAACATGTGACCTTTTTGAAAGGAAATCTTACCTGCTGAGAAATATTTCAAGCTTGTTAAAACACATGTCATTTTTAATTCATTAATTAATGTAACAAACTATCAGTGAAAATGCATTTCCCTGTGGCATTATCTAAATTGTTACTGTAGAGCCCTCTTTAATTCTCAAAAACCTAAAGAAAGCAGTATGACACAATAATCTAAAACACATAATCAAGTGTTCTAGCACAACCCAGAATATTTACATGAAAGAGGCTCTAATCATGCAAAAGAAACTTTCTACTTAGTACTGATAGTTCACATTCAAATCTATTTAGCAGTACATTCAAGCATACAGATAACATATGAGCAAAATGAGAAATAATACTGTGATTTCAAGCTTCACTGAACTATGGTATAGAAATTCTGAACTAAACAATTGTTAAATGCTTGCCAGATAAATGACTATAGATGAATTGTTTTAACTCACTCTTTTTTTCTTAGAAGCAGCAAATGCAAGTGTGCATTTCTATATGATGCAGTCCCCTTATTTTAACTAATATGGTACTTGCTTTAGCCACCCAAACTGACTTAGAAACAGGAGAATCAATAGGGTCTCTGTTTGAATATGCTCCAATTGGGTACCAAGGGGATTTCTTAATCTCCCAGATCCTGCCTGGTTGTTAGGTGTGTGAACTCAGGAAGGTGATACGAAAGAAAGAAGATAACTCAGTGTTGAATGAGACAAATCCAAAAATAATTATTTCCATTGCTTTTCTGTGTTCTAAATCCTATTTTAAGATTCAAATTCACTATGACTGAGCTACACTCCACTTAACATAAGGATTGGGTTAAGAATCCCTCAGAGACCAAAACTACTAAACAGTCAGTACCTATGTGTCAATATAAAGAATATACAATCTGATTATCTTTTTGATCTCTCAATATCCTTATGAGATTGCCAAATACTAATAGAGTTTGAATGATCAGAAATCTATGAGGGAATATGAATAAAATATTAAGTTGTAGCTGTAGTGGGAAAGGTAGTTGCAATGACCTATAGGGACAGAAACTGGCCATGACAATTATGACTTTGCTTAATCTATTAGATGATGTCATGAATAATAAGTTGTACATTCGAAACCAGCTTTCTGACTGATGACTTTGGGGGCTTGATTTCTCACTTGGGTCCAATGCTTGTGTGTCAGAAAGTGGGACGACGAACACCATAGAAGCAGATATGCCTGATGCATATTAGGTAGTGGTGAGGGTTTCAGGATTTTAGTGACTAAAATAGAGGTAGGGGCTGTGTAGCTCTCTGCTGTGGATCTTAGTTGCTAGGTCCTTGCACACCATCCAGGGAAATGCACAGCATCTGTGAAAATATTCTCATATTGGATCCTACCCACTTATTCCTTCCTTCCAGCATTTTTTTTTTTTTTTTTGGTTATCAAAGCTTAGTCATTTAGGGAGGAAGAGGGAGAGAGAAGAAAAAGGAAGTGATTTACCAGAGGTATTTTTATCTTTTATCTGTACATGGTCTGTAGATTTACCAGGTAAGTTTTCTTCTGTTTCCTACACAGTGTCACTGACACTAATAAATGTTGAGGAAGTGGATCAATTAAAATAATGTGTAAATTGATCTCTTTCTATACATATTCTGTCCTTGGTGCTGAGGACTTTATCTTTGAAATGAAAGGCACTATGTAATTTATTAATAATATGCTGGTATATTCTTTGGTTCTTTACTAGAATATTTTTTCCCTAGATTTATGGCTCTCATAAATCTCCTTCTTCTTGACTTAAAATAATATAAATGTCTTTTTTCAAAACAAGCTCTTTTAAAATGCCAGAGTGCAAATGCATTTATTTTAGAGGTACTTAGGTACTTTAAATTGTGAGTAATAACAATACATTTATGTACTTTGTATATCTGAGTACCCCTAGGAACTATTTATTGAACTTTGTCAAGCCATCACTAAAATCCATGCATTCAGAGAATAAAATTTAGGAAGCTTTAAAAACTTAAGTATTTAATGGACTTGATTTGGTGTTTAAGGCCCAGGAGGGTGCTAGCTAAGTGCCTGAGATGTTCAAAGTTGCCATCATAATAGCTAAGTCCCTTTCTCCCCTCCCTAGGGAGCTACTATGAGCTCAGTCTTTGAAAGGGGATTTTAATCTTTTATTCATTATTCTTCAGAAAGCCCTTGCCTGATAATAGGGTACAACCTGACAGTTGGATGTTCCTTTTCTCAACTTCAGAAATCTGCTTTCTCCACTTCCTGCTTTTTTTCATTTAATGTGACTTTTTTCCTCCCCAACTTCTACACACTTTAATTTGATCCCTTTTTTGTCTTCTAGTGTGGGGACTCAGAGATTCAAAACCTCATTTCTACCATCAGTGTTTTTCCAGGTGTTGTTAGAGCTAAAGAAACTGACATCACCTTATGTGGGAACCATGTCTGCCCTTTTAGCTCACAGAATTTCCTATAATAGATTAGGTCTTTTCTTGGATGGCCAGCTGCTCAGTCACAGAAGTGTTGAATTGGGTTTATTGAGTATTTAGGTTGCATATTTATTATCTAAATCATAGAATCTTAGATGGAAACAACTTACATGTCATCTAGTCACCATGTCATGATCTCTTCACCAGTAAGTCTCTGGAGGTGTTTAATCTCTGTTTAAAACCTGTCTAAGATCATGGGGCTCACTAATATCCATGGAAGTCATTTGCATTGTTGAACAATTGTAAGTTTATGAAGATCTTCTTATATGGAGCACGAAAATTGAGAACTACAATTTCCCATTTCTGTGTTTAGGCAACTACAAAAGAAAAACCAAATCTAAATGCCTTTGTAAGGTATAAAACTGTCCTCACAAACTGTTTTATTAATTGATGCATTTATATAGTTTAATAGTAGGTGCATTGTGCATGTTAATTAGATATCTGTATATAAACTAGTTCCTAACTCATTTGTGTGCAGACAATGAGAAAGAGACATACAGTAGTACCTTTTCCTGTGGTTTTGCTCTCCACAGTTTCAGTTAGTAATGGTCAACTGCAGTCCAGAAGCAGGTGATCCTCTTATCACTGAATCAGTAGTATCCTAACATTATGTCACAGCACCTATATCATTCACCTCATCTCATATCAACACATGGGCGTTTTATCATCTACATCCTCACAAGAAGAAGGGTGAATACAGTACAAGATATTTTGAGAGAGAAAGAGACCATATTCACATCCCTTTTATTACAGTGTATTGGTATAACTGTTCTATTTTATTCTTAGCTATTGCTAATCTCTTTCTCTGTTTCATTTATAAATTAAACTTCATCATAGCTATGTATGCATAGGGGAAAAAAACATAGCATATATAGGGTTCAGTACTATCTGTATTTTCAGGATCCATTGAGAGTCTTGGAATGTTTCCCCTGCAGGTAAGGGGACACTGCTGTACTTTCCCAGCAAACAAAGGGGAAAGAAAACTGAAGGAAAAAGAAATTAGTGTGAACCAAGCAATGATGTCCCATTGTTATATTTAAATCTAGGTCGGTCCTAAAGCCTTCATAACTTACACAAATGAAAATGAGCACAAAGGTTGTATAAACCAGGGTTTGGATTTAATTTCCTTTACTATAAGTGCTGTGATGTTGAATTTTAACAGCTTGCTAAGGGTGAGGCATTCTTTTTGTTTTGTTATTTAATCACCTCCAAATGTTATTTATTGAGTTCCTGAAAATATTTTCTTACAGTATTTAGATTTTCCTTAGAGATCTCATTTGTGCACAACCCCTTCTTGGCTCAGCTTATGAGATCTGATATGATCTCATCTGAAAGTAATACTGCAGGGAGTCATTTGTTTTACAGAAATAAGCCACATCATCATGGAATACTGTGGGGCACAGGATGTGATTTTAGAGGGAGAAAGAGGCACTTTTCCTTTTGTAGAAGTGGAAAAGAATGAAATATATTGTACATATCAAATATCAAATATAAAAATATCCATATTGTGAAAATTAAACCTAGTGAGCCCACGGAAGTGGTCAACCACTAATAAATGTAGAATTTTATTTTTTCACAAGTTTACATATCATATTTTCCAGTTTTTGTTTCATTTTTGTTCTATTTCTACTTCAACTTTAATTAGATTTTTATAGGAAAGCTCAGATATGGAGGGAAAAAAAACTTTAGAAATACATTGTAGCATCTTTGTTAGAAGCTGTTGAGGTAAGCAGATCAGGGTCCAAAGACCAGAACTGCCACTTACCAGCTATATAATCTTGGCTGAGGGTTACAATTCTATAATTCATAAATGCATAAAAATTAAATGACATCATTTTGATAGTTGCTAATGCTGTTTCCCAAAGCATTGGGTAGGGTGGCGGTTTTTTGCTCCCTCATATTTGGGTGGTGACAAATGGTTATTTCTGGCAAGTTGCTTATGAACAAATATGACAGGTATCAATTTCAGGCTAGAGCATTTAATTGTCTGAGGACACTTTCTTGACAATTCCCCTCTCTTAAGGTAAATGTAGATCGTGGCTTCAGTGTGGGGCTTGGTCTAGAAGTGAGGAGACCTGGGCTAGTATCTCATTTGACCTATGATGGGCATGTTGCATGAGGAGTAATGACATCCTAGTATGATATACCATTTAGATTTGGAAGATGTCTCTCACTGCAGCATAATCTAGCCCACCAACTGTGTTTCATCCATAAGAAGAGCCTAGTAAATGTAATATTGAAGGACTGTCTCTAAGAAGTATCATTTTCATAAATTTTAAAAATTTATACCACAGATAAGAAAGGCTTGCAGGACTTACACTGGCTTGGTTAAGGTCTATTGAACATATTGAATCTTTAAAATTATCAATATTATGTAACATTAAAAAAGGGTCATGATACATTTCAAGAGGTCCGCTAGAATAGAGTGTTTATGTTCACTCTATTTTATGGATTTTAGGGAGTTCTACAACAAATCGTTCTGAGTCAAATACAGTCATCTCTCCTTGGTCAAGACTGATCACTAGCCAGTTTCAGAAATCTTCATATATATGCTTGGTTCCTCAAACAGTACCGCTTACTCACTCACAAGTTTATGATTTATTATTTTTCTGTTTACCAAGAGATCCGACTTAATGCTGTAATACAGTCATGAGAATCACAATCTGTCTGAATGAGATTCCTAGAGCTGTCATAACAAAGTTCCACACACTGGGGGGCTTAAACAACAGAAAACTATATTGTCTCATAGTTCTGGAGATGATGTTAGAAATCAGGGTTCCAGAAGCATTGCTTTCTTCTGAGGATTACAAGGGACCATCGGATCCCTGCCTCTCTTCTAGCTTCTGAAGGTTTGCTGGCAATCCTTGGCATTCCTCTGCTCACAGATGCATCACTACAATCTCTGCCTTCATCTTCATATTGTGTTCTCCCTTACATGTGTGTCTGTCTCAGTGTTCAAACTTCCTCCTTTTTAAAATCACCAGTCATATCACATTAGAGTCCAGCTTAATGCTCTCATTTTAACTTGATTACCTCTAGGCAATGAAGCAATATCTTATCTCCAAAGAAGGTCACATTCTGAGGTACTGGGGATTGGGATTTCATACTATCTTTTGGGGAAAACAATTCATCCCACAGCACCATTATCAATTCAAATTAACTAGCATTTCTAGTAGAAATAGCTGAACGGCTCATTATGGGCATCACAGCAAACAGGGAGCATATGAAGTTCTTTAACCAAATTACTGTTATTATTATTTTTAAGTTTTTAAGTTTTTCCTTATTTATTTTGAGAGAGAGAGAGACAGAGAGGGGAGAGAGAGAATCCCAAGCAAGTTCTGTGCTGTCAGCATAGAGCCCTATACAGGGCTTGATCTCACCAACCAGCAGACCATGGTCTGAGCCAAAATCAAAAGTCAGATGCTTAACCAGCAGAGCCACCTAGGTGCCCCTAAGCCAATTATTATTATAGCCAACTCTAGTGTATGCACCTTGTGTGGATGGCCACTCATGGCACACTCTCCTTTCCTTCCTCACTTGATTGAAGTACCTGACAGACACCTGCATAGAGAAAAGTAGGTAGATGACCAGGATCCTCATAATTTTTAGTATAAAGTATTTGTGTATGTGTGTGTGCATTTTCCCACCACCTTATGTTTAGATGGAGACATATGACTATTTTGCTTTATCTTGTCTTCATATTTTGAATAAGAATGGATAAATAAATTGTGCATTCTTTAGGAGACTTGCACTATCAAATTGTCTTACTCTTGCTTAACAAAAACTGTTTCCTCTTCAGAATGACCAAAGTTAAAGTCTCTTTCCAAAATTAGTTTCTGAACAATAACAGTCTTTCCATAAGAGATAATGCCAGCCTACAATTTCATTATAATTGTCAAAATTAATAATTTTCTTTATATCTCTTCCTTAATGACCAATAAACTGTTGATTAAGAAATTTTAATATAAGGAAAATTGGGGAGTGATAAGCAGTATTCTTACTGCTGGTATGAACAGATGATAAAAGAGAAGAGAAGGTTAATATACCTACAAGGTCAAAATACCATCTTTCCAGCTGGCTTCTAGACATTTCCTAATGAGTTTAGCATTCATATGCAACTGCTCTGTTTGACTACCTAGAAGAATTTTCTAAAAGTTACATTTATATAAATAATGGTTGAATATCTTGACTGTATTTACTTTTTATTTAGTAATTCATTATCACTCAGTTTGATTAAATGGGTGAAGCTCACTTTCCAATATGATCAACATACTTGCAATAAGATACATTCCTTTTTGTTCTTCCCCAACTTTATTGAGATATAATTGGTATATAACATTGTATAAATTTAAGGTATACAGCATAGTGATTTGATGTATACACACATATTGTGAAATGATTACAAATTTAGTTAACACAACCATCTTCTCACAGAGTTACAATTTTTTTTCTTGTGATGAGAACTTTTAAGATCTACTCTCTTAGCAACTTTCAAATATGCAACAGAATATTGTTAGGTTTAGGAATCATGCTGTACATTGTATCTCCAGAACTTATAACTGGAAGTTTGTACCTTTTGATCACTTCCACCCATTTTTCCTACCCTTACGCCTAATATGAATTCTTATAAAAGAAAGAAGAGCTGGGCTCATGGGGCCATCCTTTTTCACTTAAAAGACACTTAGGCAGGTAACCTCAACCACTATTCTGGGGAATGCAAATCACAGATGAAAACAACATGCCTACAATGTTTAATGACACTTAATAATACACTTGAAAATTTGGTCCTGAGCAATTAACTGAGGAGATCATTATTTATCTAGAATTGAGTACTTCCCCAGTGAGTATTTAAAATAAGGTAATATGCTCAGTTTTAAAAAGGAGTATTTAAGACTTATCTTGTACTTAATATTGAAAGAATGTGTTTCAGAACTGCCTGAAAAGATTTCTCTGCAGAGAACTGGAAAATTGTATTCACAAAATTACCCTAAAAAATTCAGAATTGAGAAAGTATGCTAGCATGGCTATTTTAGGCTTATAACTGACTAATGGATAAAAAAGCACTCATCTCATCAATGGCCTAAATTTATATTTACCAAGATATTCAATTTTATCTACATTGCTTGCAAAATATTTCTCCTTAAAACCAATAGTCTTATGGAGTGTTGAGCTTAAATTGTATGTATAAATGGAAGCTGAACTTTCAACCTTTATTCAATCCCTCAAGGAAAGGAAGAAATTGAAACCAATTCTGTGAATTCAGTCATTTAAAACAATGCTGAATTTCAAGCAAATACATGTGATCCCAAGAATTCAGGGCTGGACCAAAACTAAGAGGTCAGGTGGTCTGTTCCCTTATTTTTGGAAAGGATGTGTTTAATCCACACCAAAATGGTAAGACTCTGTGAGAAAATTTTGAAATCTCAAAATAACAAAGATTCCATAAATCCTACAAAAAGCATTACTTCTCAATTCTTTATGCAAATACTAACAGATGACTTTTATTTCTCAGCAGGTTGAGTCTAATTTGTGTATTACATCTTTCAATACAAGAATCCTCAAATTTTAAAGTACATGCAGATTATCTAGGGACCTCATTAAAAATGCAATTTCTGATTAAGCTGGTTTGTGGGGGGACCTCGGTTCTTTTATTTATTTTAAAATTCCCAGTGATGCTTATGCTGCTTGTCCAACAGCCACACTAGGAATAGCACTGGTCTAGAAAAAACATAGACATATGGATGTACTCTTAAATCTTAAAGCCCACTTAGTGTGACACTTTTGTTTATTGAAAGATTTCAGCCACCTTGAATGATAGTTCTCTGCTTTTGTTTCATGTATTCATTGATGTTTTAAAAGTATTGGATGTTAAACAATTTGAGTATTTTGTTTCTTTGTGCACAGTAGAGAGACAGTAGAGAGACTGGAAAACCACAAATTAAAATATTATAGAGCAATGCAATTATTCGGCCAACCATGTTTCACATGTCACACTCAATGACAATCAGGCCAAAGTTGCAAATTTAAGTTAGTCAGTGATTCCATCACTTCTTATTTATTACACAAAGCAGTTGCACACTTTTATACATTTATGTCCCTTGCTTAATTGTGGAAGGCATTTGATTTTTGAACCCGGATTGATGGTCGGACATTAGGTTGGTAGTTGACAAGATAAGCTTGGAATCCTCCTCCACTCTCACTCACTCACTCCTCCTCCACCTCACCTCCTCCACTTTCATGACTCTAGCATAATGAGGCACAAAAAGATTACGAACTTCCTCCAATTTACATAACTGACTTGATTCAAAGATGGGAACTTAATGTGTTTGATTCTAAGTAAAATGTCTTTTGCAATATCTGACCCCTCACTCAAGTGGTTTTTTACTTATCAAATATTATAAACATATATACCAAAACTGGAGAAATTTGTTTGATTTTTTAAAATACTGAAAGTATCCCCCAAATCTGTGAATATTATCTTACATGGTAAAAGAGTGGATGTCAGCTTTATGGCAAAAATATGTGATCAAATGAAAGATCTTGAGAGGAGGAGCACATACTGAATTACCCTTATTTTGCATCAAGTAGATCATACAACTTGATAAATAGTTAACATTTTTACTTTGTGAACACGTTGGGATCTAGGCAGGACTATTAAAAAATATATATCTTCCATGTGGGTTTTGGATGGTCGTATTGTGGAAGATGTATGAACAAAATGTGTATTGTTGATGGAAATCCTGTCTGAAACATGTTCTTGCATAGCCATGTGGACCTTTTCCTGGTTTATTTTCTTTAGAGTTTGAGAATTCATACCATGTTGTTCTTTTCTTTTTTAAGTAAACTCTACCTGGGGCGCCTGGGTGGCTTAGTCGGTTGAGCGTCCGACTTTCGCTTAGGTCATGATCTCGCGGTTCGTGAGTTCGAGCCCCGCGTCGGGCTCTGTGCTGACTGCCAGCTCAGAGCCTGGAGCCTATTTCAGAGTCTGTATCTCCCTCTCTCTCTGACCCTCCCCTGCTCACGCTGTCTCTCTCTCTCTCTCCTAGAAATAAATAAAAATATTTAAAAAAAAAAACACTCTACCTTTAACGTGGGGTTCAAACTCATGCCCCCAAGATCAAGAGTTTCATGCTCTACTGACTGAGCCAGCCAGGTGCCCCTTAATCTTACCAATCTTTGTTATAAATCATTTTTATACAGGCATGCTCTTACATTCCCTTTTCTTAAATAACTATTATTTTCATTTGAAAAATTGAGTTTATTCTCCTGAATTTTCTTAGTTACTTAGGTATGTCTTCTAAAAGTAAGGCATGGAGTGTGAATATTTTCCAGGACTATCCACTGTCTCATTCTTTCATTCATTTCATGTTTTGCTGTGTCTAGGAAATATGGATGCCATTTCCAGATCATAGGACAAAATGATTTAAATTAAATGGCCAATCTTTCAAACAGATATCAGTGGTGAAACTCATCTTCATTTTGTCCCATTAAAATGGGACTGTTTTTTCTTCCTCTTCATCCTATGGATATTAAATATGAATATAAATAATAATAAAATCTTTTTAACAAGCAGACTTTTGATGTCACCAAAATAAAGTCTTTAAAATCTATCATTTTTAACATGTTTTTATTTTCTATTTGAAAGCACCAAGCTGAATCTGTTATAGTGAAGGTATAACAATTGCAGTCAACAGAAATTGAATTTAAAAGAATATTAAATATTTATCTTAAGACTAGAGAAGATTACATAGTCAGTAATCTATATTGTTCTCAGAAAATAATATCAAAGAGATTAATATGTACAGATCATCTAATTTTTAATGTTTTTTATATTGCTACGTTTTAATATTACTCCCATAATAAATTAGCTTAAAAAACCCATATAAGGATAAGGTGGTGAAATGAAATATAAGTTAATAGCAGAAAGGAGATGACTTAAAAGACTGTTGTTATGTTTAAAGTATTTCTTTCAGGGTCCCTTGGTCACATTGAAGAGGTAGATCTGATGTTTCCTGCATAACTGGTATATGCCATGCATTGTGATGGGCGCCAGGGAGCTGCTGCACACCAGTGGGGACATGGCTCGTGACTTGAGTGTATAGACATACCAATAACCAGGCACACACTTCATTGAGTAAGAATTGGGATAAGTAAGCATAGGGCACACTGAGAAGGGCATCTGTATCAGCCTTGAGGTGAGGGAAAATTATGTCCAGTAGTTAAGGACTTGGACTTGGAATTCGATGTTGGTTCTAGGTTTATCGTTTTACTAGTTGTGTGGCCTCAGGCATGTTAGCTCAGCTTTCTAATATTTAGTTAGCTTATCTTTACAAGTGACATATTAATCATGCTTGTGGTAGCCTCCCAAAAGATATGTTTGTGTCTTAATCCCTCAAACCTGTAAATATTACCTCACATGGTAAAAGAGTGGATGTTGCCTTTACAGCAAAAAGATGTGATCAAATGAAAGATCTTGAGAGGAAGAGCCCATCCTGGATTATCATTGTGATTACCATCTGCAGTCACTGTGAGAAGCAGAGGGAGTGTGGGGAGACACACACAGGAGAATGCGATGTGAGGGCCTGTAGCACAAGCCAAGGAACGCCGGTGCTGTCAGGAGCTGGGAGAGGCAAGGAACAGAGTCTCCTTTAGAGCTTTGTGGGAACTGTGGCCATGCTGATGCCTTGATTTTGGACTTCTGACCTCCAGAACTGTGAAAGAACAATTTCCTGCTCCTTTAAGCCATCACGTTTGTGATGATTTGCTATGACAGCCCTGGGAAATTAATGCAAATAGCATCTACTTTTGAAGATTAAAAGAGGTGCTATGAGGATTAGATGATGATGCATGTAATTTTCAGGCTAATTTGACTGTTAGCATAACTTGGAGGGGCTCCTGGGTGACTCAGTCGGTTAAAAGCATCTGATTCTTGATTTCAGCTCAGGTTATGAGTTTGAGCCCTGACAGCACGGAGCCTGTTTGGGATTCTCTCTCTCCCTCTCTCTCTGCTCTTCCCCAACTCTTTCTCTCTCTCTCTCAAAGTGAAAAATAAACTTAAAAACTGATGTAAGAAGTCCTAGAATTCAGCATTTCTAACAGAACAAAAAAGGACTTGGAGGATGAGAAGAAGGCATCTAGGAAAGGAGGATGGGCAGGGAGTGGAGGGAGTGGTGTTTGCCAACCCAAGAAGTGAGAATGGCCCTTCTGAGATACTGAGAGAACTTCGGGAAAGCAGATAGATGACAGTTCTGTGACAACTTTGTTGTTTTTTCTCCCCCTTCTGACCAGAGTTCTAGAAGTTAGACTTTATTCTTTATGGTAAGCAATATCAACACACGATACAACAAAAACAATCACAGGCAGTTTCCCATACCAACCAGAAATATAAAAAGTTCAATGCTTTTTTATTGTTTTAGAGCTCAGTCTCCAGCTCTTTCAGAAAAGAACAATGCAGGAGATGACAGTGAAATCAGTAGGTATTGTGGTTTCTCTGAAATTGAGCAAATTGAAAGCAAACCCAACTGAGTTCCTAGACCACAACTCTGAGAAAATAATTAACTAGGCAACTACGGCTCAGCAAAGAGCCCTTCTCTGACAATCAGGGCAGAAAGCTTTCTGGGTACTTATGACAGGCACCATATCCAGGTGGAACACAAAAGCTCCTGTAACCTACTCTTATAATATAAACCTCAGAAGTGACAATCTTTACTCCGGGAACAGAAATATCCTCATAAGCAGGGGACGTACACACCAACCGAGCTTATATATGAGTGCCTACATTTTCTCTTTCCTTGAGTGTTTCCTAGTTGAAACATTGCTATGAACAATTATAGTTGCCTCTTAGGTCTACTGTTCTGCTTGTAACACTCTCCGCTAATGAACCGAAATACTCGTTTACTTTGGAACATATAAGAGATGGTAGACATCAAGTATAAGCACTTTGCAAAATAATAAGAGGGAAGTAAAATGAATTTAAGAAGTTAATTATAACCTAGCTGACAAGGCAACACAGATGGGTTATTAATAGGGGTTGAGAGCCTCATAATATTCTACTTTCTGATTTTCAGGAAAGGGAGAGAGCTGCCATGGGTTACTCACATTTAACAGGCATCTCACAGGAATTTCCTCCTGTTTAATATCTAGGTTGTAAACATACATGCTCTGCATAAGATTTCATTTCCTAATAAAGAATGAGGGTGATTTCTGTTCTAATGATACACCTAGTTCTCAGTAGGGCTTTACGATGAGCCCTTAGAGACAGTCATTCCATGAATTCCTTCTATCAAGGGTGCGACTTCATTCTTTAAATCTTTAACAGGTTAGCAATAGCTTAACCACACCACTTCCCATAGCATCCATAAAACAAAAACAAGACATAGTAACACACACACACACACACACACACACACACACACGTATCCAAATTATCTATTTTAAACAACAAAAAAAACCCACTATCTTTTTCACAATGTCTTCACTATCTCCTTTCTGTCATATTTTCAATTCTTAGCCATAGATGAACTCATAAGAGAGTTTTTAGAGGTGCAGCTTTAAATTGCATTAAGAATTTTTTTCTAATCTTCAGATTTACTTTTTCTAATTATCACACATTGTGAAAAAAGATAGAAGAACCTTGAGCAAATAAGGCATGAGAAGTTCTAGCTCTGATTGAGAGAAATTATATTTTTCCTCAAGTCTGTAATAGTCCTCAAGGGGACGTTACCTGGTAGAATTTTATAGCAAACGTTGGGGACTCTTGTAGCAACATGAACATACTGAAAGCTGAGCATAATGTTGAGTTATCTGGAGGAGTTTGAATGAAAGCAAGATAGGGAAATTAAACTTACATCATTTACCAAGAATGATATAGTTTTCATATGTATCCAATGGATTCATTTTTAAAAAAGGTTTACCTACTCTCTAGAAAATTATGGGGCTCATCCTTCTGCTTGCTAGCTGAAAAGTGTGATTGAGTAGCTAAAAATACCTCAACTATGTTAAGGAGTGAACATGAGAGTAGGAATTTATGAATTGGCATGTAGAATACATTCAACATAATCCTACTATAACATTCTTACTGCCACCAAAAATTGTAAGTGAATCCTGAGTATTCTGAGTCCATGCAGGGCCACCAATCACATTAGGTTGCCATAACTTAACTTAGTGTCCAACATGTGTATTAGAGGCACCAACACTAAAATTATTCTCCCCTTCACTCTCTGTCACTCTCTCTCTCTCTTCAAAATTAAATAAACATTAAAAAAAGTTAAACCTGATATTGGAGATCTCCTATATATAATCCTTCAACGTGCTTTCCACTGCTTTGAGGTCAAGTCCAAAATTCCTTACACAATTTATGAGCCAAAAGGATAGAGTCCCAGTTTTCCACTTCAGATACCTCTCATACTGCTTGATAACTGAGAAAACTATTGTACTTGGTGCTCAGGAGGGGAAAATGTTACCAGAGGAATATTGTAATCATGGATACTGGCATACAAAAGGAATGTTTGAGAAAGGAACATAGGCACTAGTTAGAAGTCACATACATTTTGTATATTTTCTTTACTGAAGTATACCCAATACTTAGAACTTTACTGGACAACACGAATTGAGAAGAGAGAAGCTTCTTCAGGAAAAAGAAAATTGAAGATGCCTCCCCAAGTCTTAAGCTAATATAAAGCATAATTTAATACAACATGTGGATGGTAGTCTTACCTAGGCTAGTGTTTGGCAATAGAGGTTTGTTCTGCACTTTGCCCTTCTCTGCGAGTCCCCTTGGGTAGTCATTCCAGCTCACCTTGCTCATTTATAATACTGTGGATAAAACGCTTGCTTTCACCAAGCCGTTGTGGAAAATGAATGTTTGCTGTGTGTTTGAGATTAGGAGATAAAAGGCAGTGTAGGACAGAAATGGGGTGTTGAAAGGTTATTAATGATGCTCAAGGCTAAAGGGAGAGTGACGGGCAAATTCTCATAAGGGCCAATAGCATTTGGTACCATGAGGAAGGAACACTTATTTTTAGGTATACATTTTCCTGTTCATCACGAACAGGATTCATAAAGAAAGACAGTATTTTAGGGACACAATGGAGTCAAAATTTAAAAATAAGTTACTTAAAATCTTCAATGGAAAAAGAAAACCCTGAAATAAACTTATTCATTGAATAATAAAAAGTTGTCTGTGTGATCATTTAAAATGATTTTATTAAATATTTGCAAAATAGATTTACATGGATTATGAGTAATTTATATATATTATTTGCACACACACATACACACAAATACATTTATTTTGTCTATAAGAAGTATTATAATTAATTAGCTTTACTTTTTCTCCGTCTTCAGTTTCTACAAACTACTTTTACATATGTGACTGAATAGAAAGCATTCTTACTGAATTTCATACAATCCATTTGGAATTATACCCAGATGATGCCACGTGATTATATCTGCTCCATCCACCATACTCCATATTGCTGCATGAAAACAATAGAGTCTGGGAAAGACCTCTCCTAGTCCCTGTATAAAAAGATTCAAGACAGAGACTATAGAGATCTAAGATGCTGCTATTTAAATTGCTCATTTTGTCATTGCCATGATTTTGGAGGGCTGCTTTTGACCCCCATGTAGAGAACAGCATCACTGATTTGGTCACAATCAACAAAAGCAATAAGTCTGCATTGTTCAGAAGGTCTCTAACACGCATGCTCAAGTTTATATATTCCTATAAAACTCCCACCCCCCACTTCTTTGTCTCTCTTTTTGATTCTGGCCAGGTTGTCACCTAGGACCTGCGTGATGAGAATCACAAGAATCTTATTCCAACATTGCCCACGTCACTCCCTTGTTTTCATGTCACCATAACAATGAGTTAAAGTTTTGTTTCACTGTGTCTCATGTTCGGTGTCCATGCAATTCTTTTCTGTCACTTGATTTTCTTCCAAGTTGTATGTACACTGCATAAAATTTAATAATTAAATTAAATTAATTTCTTTAATTCTTTAACTCAGATGATACAAAGATGTATATCAGCATTATGTCTTATAAGTTGGTATAAAAATGACCTGTCTGCATTATTTTGTGTCCTTGTAATCACCTGTCCTTTATTTTTTCTTTTGGATCTTGAAATATTTTTTTCAGGTGTTTACTTCACCTTTCTAACAGTCGATGACTCATTCCAAACTCCAAATTGATTAGAACATTTCTATTTGTCTTAGTTAACATGATGGACTCTGTAATTAAAACACATTCATTTAATTGGTGTTTTCCAATTCCCAACCTGTATGACATTGGGCAAGCTACGTACTGTCTCTGATCTTATCTGAGTCTGTTGATGCATACATTTGCTACAGAACTACTATGACTATTGTTGTTTATACTTTATCTCAACATAGCTCTGACACCTCTTAACAGTTTCACTTTTTTATTTAATTTCTACTGAGACTTTAATTATTCAAATAAAAACTAGTTTATATCTTAATTCAAAACATTCTTAGATGAGTATATTAGTTTGCTAGGGCCACCATAACAAAGTACCACAGATTGGGTGGCGTAAACATCAAAAATTTATTTTCTCACAGTTCTGGAGGTTAGGGGTCAAAAGTTAAAGTGCCAGCAAGCTCGACTTCTCCTAAGACCTCTCCTTTTAGTTTGTAGTTGTCTGTCTTCTCTCAGTGTCTTCACATTATCTTTCCTCTGAATGTGTGTGTCCTAATCTTCTTTTCTTTTAAAAAGAAAAGTCGTATTAGATTAGGACCCACTCCAGTGACTTCATTTAATCTTAATTATCTCTTTCAAGGTCCTATTTCTAAATAGTCACATTCTGAAGTACTGGGTGTTAGAATTCCAACATATGAACGTTAAAGGAACACAAAATGGCCCATATAAATCAGAATTTCTGAAATTCCTGAATTCAAGAATTCAAAATTTCTCTTTCATTAGAGAGAAAGGAAATAAAATATGAAGAACAAAGAGAGCAAAAAACAGAGGATGACCAGTAGTGTAAGTTTGATTTTTTTTTTTTTTTTTCTGGATTGGCTTCCTTTGGCTTTTCAATGAGGACAATGAAGCAATTTCTCTATATTTACTTTTATTTCACCTCAAGAAACCTGGTTTTTATTTTTTTTAAGCCCAGAGCTTAGATTAAGGGTAGTTTAACACAAATGTGGCAACATACCATCTCTCTTTATAGTAGCTTTTACAACCTGGCATCTGACTGAGAACCTATTTCTAGACCATTTTAACCTATGTGTAAACACAACATAACAGGTGATTTCTCTAAGGCTTATCTAGGAATATGAATTGTTCTATATTAGTAATGATGATGACAATAGCAAATCCTTCTCTAGTGTTTTCTATTGTCACTCACTATTGTAAGTTTTTTTACAGGTATTCATTCTTTTAATCCTCTTGTGAAATTTAAGGTTCCGATTCTTGAGAAATGCAACATTAACTTTTGCCTTGTTAAGAGATTACAGGAAAAGAAATTTAAATACGCTGTTGCTTATGTTTAATATATGACAAACCTCTTCTATGTTTAACAATGCCCTAAGGGAAATTTGAAGCTTTAAATTCATTCACGACTTTTTGGTGATTTTTCAGTTGTAGACAATGGAGTGGTTACCCCGATGAAAGGCTTCAGAATTGAATTTCTATTCCTTCTAGACATACATGCTTATCAAGTGCTAAAGTTTTTCCACACAGTATACACTAAAAGCCTTAGATAGGGGAAGAGAAATGCTGCTAACATTGGTTGAGAAAATGGCATATACCAGACATGATGAAAGTGGCTCATCCAAGGTCACAAAACTGTAATATGGCACAAGTCTCTAATTTCAAGCTATTGATGATATGCTCCATGTTTTTGTTACCTACAATCAAAAAGAACAAAATTTCACCATTGAGGTAAATTGGTTAAAAGCAAATAAGTTATATTTAATCAAAAAATGCTAATTAAAGGCTGTTTTGTTTTATTTGTAGAAAATTTTGTGTTAGTCACTATCTGATGATAAGTGTTTGCTCGCCGTAGGCATGCCACTTTGTAAGTTAATTGGTTATCAAGAAAAATGTAGGACCAGAGGACACGGTAGAAATTACACTATTTGTAGTTTAAAGAAACTTTGGAGAGCTACCATATATTTAATTCTTACTCTGTGACAGATACAAGGAAAGAACTTAACTTACTCATATTTCTTTAATCTTATGCAAGTATTTTTCTTTTAAACTAATTTTACGTCTATATTGAGTAGATTTAAGTTTATTTGCTTTCACACCTGAGAAACCAGCTTAATGTAGATATTTCTAACTTTATAATCTTGACTAACATAGCTTTTAATTGATTCTAATTGCATTTAGAATTTAGTATAAACAACTAGTATGTTAATGGTTCTTAAAGATAAGTTTCTGGTGTCATTTTCCTGCTTATAACATTCCAGGCTTTCAGAAACTCAATTTTAGGCAACATTGAAGGCCTTTGCCATCTTTGCCCTCTTGTCTTTCCTGTTCTTGGGGTCCAACATTTCCCTTAGTTCACAAATACCCAATTGAAGGTATATTATTGTGGATTTACTAATACGTTTTGGTACCCACTTTCCTCCTTTGGTCTTCATGATTGGCTTGCCTACCAGACATTTCTTTTATTCTCTATTTCAGGAAACTTCATTGAGATATCAATGGTCAACTTCAGTGTTACCACTGGTATGGAAACTTCCCTGACCTCCTCAGAGTAAATCCCAGCTTCTCTTTTTCCAAACTTCTATAGCTCATAAGTTGTTATATTCTTATGATATTGATCATGTACTAATGTGTAACATTACATTTTTGTGTAGAAATTATTTCATATATATCATATAGATCTTTCTGTGCAACTTGAAGCTCCATGTCTATTATATGGAGGAAGTTCTCAAATATGAAGGGAAGGCAATCAGAAAAATGGGAATGAGTAAAAAACATGACATTTCATGCACTGCATTTTCTCTCCTTTCTAAGGGAAAATATACAACAATACACTGCTTTTAGCTGACATAACTACAAAAAGGGATTGGGCAGACCTTTACCATCTAATGATTTCCTAGGAATCAACAACAACTTGGAATAACCAGCATGCATTTACGTGTTCTACAAGTAGTGATAGTGCCTCATCCTGTTTGAATCCTATGCTACATTAGGAAGATGAAGAATCAGGTGAGAAATGACCCTTGCCTTAAGGCTCCTGCAGTGCATTGATAAATAAATAATCTCAATATGGTGCGCTAAGTTCCATAATAGGTTATCTACAGAGAGGTCTACGGAAGCACAGAGGAAGACACATCTAGGTTTGACAGTGGGCATTTAAAAATTTTTGGAGAAGAAATGACACTTATTTAGAATCTTGAAAGTGGGAGATTAAGTTTGCCAAGCAGATAAGAAATAAAATGTGATTTTTGACACTTGAAAAAACAAACAAACCATAAACCTAGTTGGTAAAATGCAGAATGTAATGTATGGAGAAATAAAAGATTATGGAGTGAGAGAGCTAGGGGGCAGTATTGTCGGGAAGGGACCATTGAGCCATATTTCCATATTTACAAGTTTGGCTTTTGCCTAAAGTGGCATGGAGAGCCCCTAAAGGTTTTATATAGGAAACTAACATGATAAAATTTACAGGATACTGATGACTAAATTAAGATGGTGAGCCAACATTAGGAGGAGGAAGATTATTTAGGATACCATAGGAAATCTGGGAAATAAATGCTAGAGTCCTTAACCCAGGCAATGACAATGGGACTTAGAGAATAAAGCAAAGCAGATTGTAGACATTTAGGTTTGGTGATGGGAAGAGGGTGTGAAAGTATGGAGTATGGCTTTCTGTTTTTAATAAGTGGTAATGCTAAGAATCAAGATTAAAAAGAAGATATAGGTTGGGAAAGAAAAACAATTAGTTTAAATAGGCTGTTTTTCACCTGGCTCTGGAAAATTAAGAGGATCTGCCTAGCAAATAGTTATAAATATTTTTCTGGTGTGAAATAAGACTCAGCTGGAGACATATATCCAAGAACTGATGAGGTTAAGACCAGAGAAGTACATGAAATTGGCCAGAGGTGTCTTGGAGAGAGGAGAGACTAGCAAAGTCGATAAAGAAGACTGAAAAGAATGGCTTGATGTCAAGGGAAAACCGTGTCAGAAAAAGAGAGGACAGGAGTTTTGAAGAGAGTCTTACCAGAGCATGACAACGTGAAGGATACACAGGGAGTATCAAACAAGGGTTTTAAGAAGCTTACTGTAATAAGCCAACTGGCATTTAAATTAGGCAGTGTAATCTCAATATCAACCATTTACTCTAATTTTGAAAACAGATTATTTCCTATGTCTGGACCAGGAATTTTTCATGAGACAAGATGTACAATTATTCATATTCTTATTGAATGTGTGTGTGTATATAGATATTTATATATATAAATAAAGATATTTATATATATAAATCCAGCAAAGAACATGTATCATGTGTTTCCTATAAAGTTGTAGATATTTAAAAAGAAACTAATAGTCACAAACCTTATCCATAAAGAAGTTATAATTTGATTTGGGAAGCCTGCCTATTTTTTCCAGTGTGGCATGGTAACTTAGTTTATGTCAAGGAGCAATGACATGGAGTCCATTGACTTCATATGGCAAGCAGTATAGACCAAACCCAACTAACATCTAAAACCTGATGCTTTCTGTCCTTCACACAATTGAACTTATCTGTGGCAACAGTCAATCTTTCTAAGGTGGCTCTCAGGAGACCAGAAATTGTTATACAAGGCAGAGTCCCGGAAGTCTTTGTGTGCCACTAACTAATCAGATTATGTTATTTATTCCTGTCATTTTCCATTCCTTTCACTGCTACTGACCATATAATAAGCTGGCAGACAGTTCTGCATTTATCACTCCTCCATCTATAAGAAAAAAGATCATAATTTAGTGTAACTCGTGTAATCGCTATGATGAATGTCACAGGGGATTTGGAAGGCTCTGTTTCACTGATTCCAACATTCACATAGGTCCAACCAGCCTGTTTTTCCCTCGAAACCTCTCAGTGCATGTGAAGGATTTTCCAATTTTATTATGTAACATAAGTCAAGTCTGCACAGAGAACATGAAAACTATAATACATCTCTATTAGAAAATTATTATATTTCTTTGTTGTTTATTCCAATACATTATATGTTTTTTTCATTTGAGGATAAGTTTTCCTACTTTTCTGAGGCCAAAGAAAGTCTCAACTAAAGCTTATAAAATGCCATTACTTCAGTGAAACTCATTTATTCTTATTATTCCTCATTACTTTTTTATATTCTAATTGCTCTTCAGAGCTTTATACAAGATGCGCACAATCTCCCACTACGTGTACTTCTCCACTTACAATTTTATAGCCAACACGGTCAACATGTACGAATTGTACATACCAATCTGATTCCTTAGCTGTGGTAATTGGATTCGCCATGTAATTACAGGTGGTAATGACATTTTAAGCACCTTATACAGGTGCTGGGAGAGGTTTATTATTATTTTTTTTATGTGAAACAGCATTAAGAAAGTCTAAGTTCTTGGATCTGTGCCAGACTATAGAGGTGCCTTTCAACTGTAAATAGCAGTTTTCATTAGAGCATAATCACAGCCCTGACTGCCTACACTACTCTTTGTCACATCAACCACCCCAGGACCAGGAAATCCTGAGAGGAGGGTTACTGTTTTGAGCTTTCAAAGCTAGAAAATTAAGCATCTATTTATTTCCAAGAAACATTTGTAGATGTTAGATCAGAATCTGTTACCCTTTTGGTTGCATATTCCCTCTTGGGTATCATGAACAGGGGACTATTCAACTCCATCTGCGAAAAAAAGAAAAAGAAAAAAAATTCTAGTTCAAGTCTTTCTGCATGATCAGGAATCAGACTCTGTGCTTAAGACCAAAATGTATAGTCCAAATGTGTGTGTGTGTGTATCAGTCACTCTACAGCAAAGTGACTGGTCTGATAGCTTACTTATACATTCACAGTTTCATTAATGATACTTCAACCTGTTGTTTTATTCATGCATGAAAGTAAACTCAGGGGCGCATGGGTGGCTCAGTCAGTGCAGTGTCTGACTCTTGATTTTGGCTCAGGTCATGATCTCACAGTAGTAGAGATCAAGCCCCATATTGGCCTCTGCACTGACAGCATGGATCTTGCTTAGGATTCTCTCCTTCCTCTTTCTCTGCCCTCCCCCCTGCTCACATACTCTCTCTTTCTCAGAATAAATAAACTTAAAAGAAAAAAGTAAACTCAGGCAGTCACCATATTTACCATGTACTCAGAGGGGGGCAGAATTTGTTCTGGGGTCTGAAGGGGAGGCTGAAAGAAAGAAAAATTCGATTTTGTGCTCCAGAGACTAGCTCTGCTACCTAATGTGCTATGCTTCCTTGCTGAACTTCTTTACCTTAATAAAATGATGGAGAAAACACTTATTGTGTAGAATTTTTGTTAAGGATTAAGTGATAGAATGCATGTACAGTACTAATACTGTGTCTAGCAGATATTAAGCAGTAGATCATGACAACAGCTGTAGTTATTAAGATAATAACATGGTTGAAGGAGACTGACACAGATGTCAGTGTTTACACACCAACCTAGAATAATGTGTGGCGTAACAGTGGAAACAAGTGGGCAGTATTGCTAAAAGAAGGCATAAAAAAATGTCAACCACAGTTGCATGCATTCAGAATTGTTGAAATTGTTAAGGATACTCCGACAAATGTGAAATACTTATTTATTTTTAATTTTGAATTCTAAGTGCAATTTTTGCTAGGCTTATTTCTTAATGTAATTGGAAAATACACACCCAGCTCATCATGCCCTTTTGCTTCATTACTGATGTATCTTTTCCCCTCTGGTAAATGTCAGACAGTAAGATTGAAAATATAGTTTGTTTGGTGTTTGAAATACAGCCAAACCTGATTCCGCGTGTCTGTGGGAGGCACTGCTGTTCTTTAGTTCAGTCTATCCCTTTTCCCCACGTTTCAACAGGTCTGATTCCCAGTGCAGGTAATATTGGCTGCCCTTGTCTGAGGGTGGTCATGCAATCCCTCGACACAAGTGAGATTAAGGAATATTTGACCTGCATGCGGGGGAACTGATGGTATTTCTGTCGACATACTCATCTTTTATGGGAGAGCTTCAATTCCCCAATCAATGACTGTTCTTGTCTTATGCCTTTCATAACAAGAAAGGTTAGCAAAAAAGGAAGGCCTGGGAGAGCCCGTCATTTTCACAGAACTGCTGTGATATAGTGGGTATAGCAAAAAGCAGATTCAAAGGCAATACTAATTTTTATTGCCTGCATTATAATAAAGATTGAATTACAGTATGAAGACAATGGCAAGATACTTGGTTTCATATTTTAAAGGCTCTGTCTTTGGAAATACCGAGTCAGGTTTCTGGTTTTGCTTTTTAGGGCATATTTGAAAGGTGATTATTCAAGCTGCAGACACAGCTAGATATTAGTAGTCTCCTAGTCTATAAGTGTTCTTAGTATTATGACACAAAAATGACATCAGTAGACAATAGTAATTCTCAGGTTTAGCATTTGCAATGCAAAGGAGACTTCCATACTTATTGTCTTTTTCCAAAGGACACACATAACCAAGTAATTTATCAGAGTTTTCTCTGGTATTTTCCTTTCTATCATACCTGTAGTTATATCCCTAAGTCTTACTTCCCTTGAGACAGTAATTACTAAGGTAGCGCCGAGAGCAAATACAGGCTCAGGACCTGATGCTTTTGGACTTACTGTTAGGCGATTTGAACATCTGGTCCCTTTCACTGAGTTTCAGTCNCACACAACTTGCACTTTTAGGAGCTGAACCAATTAAACTGTGTTCTACAGATGAAACTACCATCTATCTTTGGTTGTTCTCGCTATGATAACTTATGTTGTTTTTGTTTATTATCCTGAATGGTATGCTTTCTTCCCGAATGAGATACTTGACCCAGTCACGACCCCTTGGGAGAGGCATTTACAGATAATGCGATCAATTAACAAGTCTTTAGTTTGTGTTTAGCCCCTTGTTAGACACTAGGAGGGTAACAGAAATATGAGACATGGTTCTTGCCCCCAAAGGAGCTTTTAATCTCATTAGGAACACTAACTCTAATGAAGTACCCCCAAATAATTCTAGACTGTATAAATAAAGTTGTTTATTTTATATGCTAGGGTTGCAGGGGGATAAAGAACCATCAGAGTTCAAGGAATGAGTAAATAGTGGTCATGGGGCTAAAGTAAACATGCGATGCAGACTAGAGCAGAGAATAAATATTTGGAAGAAGGGGGAGATTGATTTTAGTAGCTAAGTTGGGAACCAACTATAGAGGAGTCTGAACACTCACAGGCTGTACTGAAGAACCTAAAATTAAGTCCTCCATTAAGAGCAACCTCGGGCTGCAGGTAGCCCCAGTTCCAGGAAAAGCTTCAGCTGAAGCCACCCTCGGACCACCCTCGGATCAGCCAATCAAAAGAAATGTGTAACATTCCTGTGGCCTGAGTCAGGGCTGGGAACTGCAGGTAGTTACTGTGTACAAACTAGCCAATCACTCACCGCTTGCCTGAACCCCACGTGGGCCCTTTGAGCTCACCTCATAATTGGTCATTTTCAAAGGATTCTCAAAGGTCATGATTGGGTCCCACCAAAAGTAATGGACACCTCACAGATACTGAATGGTCAAAGCTGTTACCATGGGTGTGTACAATTATGATTGGTGCTTATGTGATGATGCAATACGTACAATGTGTGCACTGTAACACCCCCATCCCTTACCCCATAAAAACCCTGCTCGCTATTGTTCGGGGCTTCACCTTGCTGCCACGACACCGGTAGGCGGGTGAGCCCCTGCTCGAGCTTGTAATAAAGACCCTTTTGTATTTGCATCGGTGCCGGCTCCTTGGAGGTCTCTGGGACTCGCGATTTGGGCATAACAGTACTTTAATACAGCAAGTACTCTGAGCCTGTGAAGGTCTCCACGTAGGACAGTGTAATGCTGAGAATGATACATACATGATGTACCCTATGAATTTAGGGTACATCATCCAACTGAGGAAAACTTTACTTAATTTTACTTCTAAGTCAGGTAAGTCAGACTTGACCTCTATCTACCAGAGGTGGCAGGAAATTCTAACTCAGTAACATTTATAAATTTTTTTTGGCAGGGAGAGCCTTCCTAAGAGTCATGTACAAATTGTAAGATGGGAAGATGGTTTCTAGTGTTCAGTACAGAGTGATGGCTCCTGACATGCTCTGTGGTCCTTTCAAAGCAGCCTGCTACCTTTCCCCTTTCTCCAAGTATGAAGACATGCACTTTCTCTGTGCCTCCAACAGCATGATCTTTTCATTTTTTGTCACCTTGGTTATTCTATCATGATTGCTTTTGACATTTGGGGCACTGTGTGAGAGTGGGACATTAGTTCCATATCACTCTAAAACCCCGCTAACCCTGGCCAAGCCACCATCTTGCTGAAACGAACTATACCTGCTTCATTACTGAGCCAGTCCTGCTTTCCTTAGCCTAAGCTTTAGCTCCCCCTTCAGTTAGCTTATTTCACAAAAACTGGAATGGGGGAATGTGCTCTGAATTGCTCCAAATTTCCATCTGTGGCCCTACTTCACAGAAATTATCTCTAACCTAAACAGCCCAGGCTCAACACAGAAGGCTTTTGGAATTGGACATAAAATCTACCTCTAATTATTTCCCATATCCAGTGATAGAAAGAATAAAGTAAAATTAACATCTCAATAATTACTCTGTCGCAGGTATTTAAGCAAGTTAATTATTGTCAGCAGGATGCATTGGATGAGGGACAACCTGGAAACTAAGATGGTTGAAAGGCTGTGGCAGTAATCCACAGGTGATTGCTGAGGGCCCAGCCCAAGATAAGAGGTGACGTTCTGTGAAATAAATTAATGAGATACACTAACTGAGAGAGAGGGCCATAGTCCAAGGCTGTCAAAGGTGTGGGTCAGACACATTTTAAAATTCTTCAGCATCAGACAATGAGGTAATACTCTTATTAGGAGATCTTGTATAAAAAAGAGTTTGACATCCCATGTC
Source organism: Crocuta crocuta (assembly GCF_008692635.1). Lineage (NCBI taxonomy): Eukaryota > Metazoa > Chordata > Mammalia > Carnivora > Hyaenidae > Crocuta > Crocuta crocuta. The sequence continues at coordinate 15,296,646 of NW_027530545.1, read as the reverse complement.
CTTGTTATTTCACTTTCCTCTTCTCCCCACAGCTATTCCTGCTGTGAGATTGGCAAACAAACACGTAAGACCTGGTGCAGTGCTTGTAGCCTGGAGCCGAAGAGAGCAGTTTCTAACAATCGATGCAGCTTCCACACGGGAACTACAACAATTAGTTTCTTTTTTCTCAGACAAGCAGAATTTAGCATAGAAAAGAAGTGGCACTACGCTGAAGTAGTGAGGAGGCGGCAACTTGGGCCAGATAATAGGGCCAGTAGCACTGAGCTTGGGAACTGCAGTGAATGTAGGTAATGTACAAAATTATAAGGAAAACCCATGCCAGTTGAGTTTGGAAGTGGCGATGGAAGGCATCATGAAGAAATTGCCAACTACATGATCACAGAGAATAATTATGAAGAGTTTGATGGAAACAATTTCTCAGAGTATAAAGAGAACCTGAAAAGAGGAGGTCTTTTTTTTCTACGTACCAAAATATTTTGAAGAGATTTTTAAATATACTTTCTTATTGCCCTAGGCCTATAAATGGGAACTAATGAAAAGTTGAACCCTGAGCGATATAGAAACTTAACACTTAACTCTTTGGGCTAATATACTTAAAACTCATATTTTGTCTGTAAATGAGTCTTAAAATATATATTTCATGGATAGTATTATTCTCTCATGTGATAGAACTTGACAGAAACAGAAGCCAGGAAAATGCTATCTGGTGTCTTGAGTCCCCAGGCTGCTAAGTACCAGATTTGGGAGGCAGAATATTCAGTGGGGAGTTAATAATTAGGGTTCTCCACAGACATTCTTGTTCTATGCCTATAGCCTGTACTTGTCAACCCGCTTTGAAGTTAGCTAAGGTTTTATTTTGGCCAACGAAATATGAGTGGAAATACCAGAGATGGTTTACTTTCTCCTCTAAGATGGGCTATGTAAGTGACCCTGTGAAACAATGCATGCTCTGTTCCCCCTTCCCACGTGAGAGAAGCCTGTGTTGAGATGAAGTCTGTGTTGATCTGCATGTACAGTGAGCAGAGACCCATTGGCCCGCATTGGAATATACAGTAAGAGTAAGAAAAAAGTTTTTGTGTTCTGTCACTCTATGATTTGCGGACTCTTTCTGCAGCATTGATTAGTCCATTGTGACTTTTATCAGTGGTCTGCAAAACTGGTTTTCGCTTTCGGAGCTTCTAAAATCTTACTCTTTTGGTGAAAAGTTAGACATTTGAAATTAGAACAAAGGTATCAAAGGTAAGAGCAGGTCTAGAATGTGTGGGGGGGCAGTTCTAGGACAGCATTCTTGGGAAACTCAAATATCCCAGTGTGAACTGTCACAAGGGAACAGTGGAAGAGTTTCACCAAGTATTTTAGTTTACTTTTAATATCAAAAGGGTCAGAATTTGTGTTTTACTTCATATTATGTATGTCACTGTTCCATCTATCATCTGCAAATGGGAAGCATTTCAGAGGAAAAAGAAACTTAATTTAAAGTTTTATTGACCACATATCCTTTCTATAAAGGGTTATAGTAATTTGGTTATGACATCAAGAAGGATAGACATTGGGGTGCCAATGGATAGACAGTGGGTTAAGCATCTGACTTTTGATTGTGGCTCAGCTTGTGATCTCATAGTTCCCGAGGTGGAGCTCCAGGTCAGGCTCTGTGCTAACAGCAGGGAGCCTGCTTAGGATTCTCTTCCCTTATCTCTCTCTCTTCCCCTCCTCTGCTTGTGTGTGCAAGCTTTGTCCCTGAAAATAAATAAACTTTTTTTAAAGGACAGAAGATTGCACTATCTAGATGGTTCTGATTTTATCATCAGTTATAGCATCAAATAGGAAGCTGAAGTCTTTTAACAGATGTATTTTGAAGCGAATGTGGCAATTTGCTGAGAAGGCTGTTATAAAAAATTATTTTAAAATGCATTTCTCCCCAAGTTGTGAATCTATGACTCTTCTGTAAAACCAAAACATATTAAAGATTAAAGTAGCAGTTTCAGAATTGAGGTGCCTACAGATTAGGATGAATTGAATCACTGGGTAAAGTGAACTTACTTTGGATGGACCAGTCTCATTCAAATATTAAGCAGCCAAGAAATATTCAAAAGACAAGAACATTCTCAAGGATTTCATATTACAAGAGCTGTGCTATTTATGGTAGAACATAATCACTATGAATTATATTTGAGAGACTGAGAGAACATGAGCTCTAAACCTGAAGCCACACAATTATTGTTTCAGGTATGTGTTTCTTTAGACATACTGGGAAAACGAACAATGTTCTCCATGCCTAATAAATTGGATAAAAAAAAAGAAACGCTATCTGGCTTCTCAGACTCAGAAATCTATAATTTCAGTTTCTTGGTAAGTTCCATCTAAAATTTCTGGAACTAGTCTCCTGGATTAAAAGGAAAAAGAAAATGAAAGACTTGTCCACACCAAGTCCTGACCATCTGGACCTAGAGTTCAAAGACAGTGCAGGAGAAAGGAATAGGGGCTATACCTGCCAGACCTTGGTAGTGGTGCAATTAGTGCATGTTGATTTGTATATGAATAATCACTAATATTTATTGCATATTGATGGAAAAATAGCTTGAACAGCAACTTTAAAATCTGCTACCCTTCACTCTTTTTTTTTTTTTTATCGGGAATGTGTTATGGCATTATCACAAAACATCTAGAAAACATCTATTAACATCCTAACACTAATTCCATATGTATGGATGGATACTAGAAGTCATCCTGTGTGGCAAGAGCTAACTACACAAAAGAGGAGGAGCTTCTCAGGATGAAAGATGAAGAGTGCAATTTCTCATTATAATGCTTCTTTATCATTCCTTATCCTTGTCAAATCATATAAGGAGAGGCAGTGTGTACTGAAGGGAAGGGTCTCAGAAACTATACATGTGAATATTCTGTAAGTTTTAGAAATTCCTCTCTAAGCTTGGGGTGGGGTGTTTTTTTGACCCCTGTGCCATGGACTATATCTGGTGGCCAACAATATCTTTTAGGAGTCTGCTCACTAATCACTAATTGACTTTGTTCATTTTGTTTTGTTTTGTTTTGTTTTGCTTTGTTTTGCTTTTTTTGTTTCTACTTTGCCCTGAAACAGTAGGTTCCCAGATATAGGGTAGAATGAACCCTCACACCATAATTAGAAAAGAGCCCATTAGTGAGATGAGATGCCAGAGTCAATTGCTTTTACTTTCCTCAGAGTGTTGGTTTCTCAGGTATTATTCTCAACAGTGGTACTTTAGACACTGCTGGGAAGCAACCATTCATTGCACAGAAATGTCCTATGAATTGTGTTCCTGAACTTCACTCTACCAATTCCAGTGTCACCTCCAAACACCAGAACACTCCTACAGAATTCCAAATGCTCCCTGGTTAGGAGCAGTATCTGGTTAGAAAATTAATCTACACAGTAATTACTTATAATACCCCCAGAACTGATGAACTGAAAATTTGCACAGAACGTGGAATATATCCAGCATTCCTAGAAGATTAAAAGAATACCAAATGCCAAATCTAATAATACCAAATTAAAAAAAAAAAAAAACACCTCAAAATAGTCAAATTCATTCTTTGAATAAACTTTTGAGACCCTTCCATTAAATTAACACATTTGATCCAAGTTCCTTGTGGCTCACTTCCATAAGCATCACTTAAGAATGCCAAGTGTTTCCTGCAGGAAGAAGCCACAGAGATTTTTCTTTTCTTTTTCAGATGTGTGATGAGCAAGTAAAAAGTGATGTTAGGACTGAAGAATGCTATGTGTGTGTAGAGTGAGTGTACACTTGTGATCTTGTATATTAGCTCATGGATTATATTTTTTATTGCTTACTAGATAAGCACATTTGGACTAAGAAGCAAAATGCTTTAGTTTTATGGTAATTGATATACCATCTTCACCTTTTCTCTCTGAGGGCCAGGGTGTCCGTTGGGTGACTGTACCATGTGACTTCTGCATATAAATCACAGCCTGTCACCTGTTATTTAATAGCTAGCAGTGCTGACTGAATAACACTAAGATTCTGTAAAATTGTTCCCTTTAGCCCTGGGTGTTCCCCATAGAGGTAATTGTCTAGGAAATAAATATCCTGGACAAAGAACAAGAAGTTACAGACCTGGGAACATCTTTTAATGTCTTATAAGTTAACTTTCATTTGTGCTGAAATGTCTGGTTCTTCAATCTTTAGAGTTATTTTTGTAAATTTTCATCACATGTAAATGGATTTACATAATTTGTTTTCAATTAAAAGACCCTGAAATTCTCATTGGTCATCTATAATGACCACGGAGGCTACCGGTTACTCAGACCTTCATTTTTTTCCTTTTCCAGCAGGTTTTTCAGCATCCAAGTAATATATTACATACAAGGAAAAACACTGTTGCAAAACCAATTTGCTAAGGGGCTTGTAAAATCCAGCTTTAAAAAGGTACTGAGGCATCAAAGCAAAGGACCAAAGAACCAGATATTTTTATCAGTTTCTCAAGGTCAAACACATTACTAATTCATCAAATATCTCTTTCTGCTAAAGTTATTTGAAAAGCAAACAACCTGTTCTGTGCAGATGTTGTACTTAATAACTCTAATGCTTCAAGAAAAAAGACAGGGATGGAACAAACAGAATTTTCTACTGCCGTAAGAAATGCCTTCATGTCTGAAAAACACTTGCATCATTAATAAATACTTTGAATATTCTTAATAATAAAACCTGAGAAATTTTGACTGTGGTAGTTTTAGCTTATTATCTCTTACGTCAGTTATGTCTGCTGGTTTAGAGAACAAACCATTACAAATTCTAATTGTAAAGAAGATTGAACTTTCTGTCTAATGTGTCTTGATTGTCTTTGCCTTAGAAATAGAAGTTGCTCTATTTATGCCTTTATACAGATTAATTGTGACTGATCTAGTTCCTTGAATGGAAAGTGAAATTGGAGGGGCAGGGGTGTGTGTGTCTGGAAATCTATTATAATTTCTTCACTGACTAGCTTCTCAGATTCTGGCCACAGGACTTTCTTTCTCCAGCCTTACAAAGTGAAGCCTTAGAAATTGATGACTCCAAAGTACCCTTTAGTTTACATTTCTGTTTCTAAATTTATTTAGGACTATTTCATAACAGCTCTACTCCATACATATAATAAAACTATGCTAGGTATTTTGTTTGAGAAATGATTTCCAAAAACATTAGCATAAATTTATGAATAGATTCCTCTATTTTGCATATGGAGATTGAAGCAAGATCTAAACAGGTGTAATCGTTAATTTTTTGTGTCAACTTGACTAGGACAAGAAGTGCCCAGATTAAACAATATTTCTGGGAGTGTCTGTGAGGGTGTATCTAGATGAGATTAACATTTGAATCAGTGGACTCTGTAAAGTAGATTGTCCTCCCTAATTTGTATGGGTGTCAACCAATCTGCTGAGGACCTTAAGAACAAAAAAGGAGGAGGGAGGAGGAATCTGTCCTTATTTGCTACCTGCTGCCTGTTGGAGCTGGTACGTTGGTCTTCTGCTCCCAGACTGGGATTTACACCATTAACTCCCCTGGTTCTCAGGCCTTCAAATTCAGACTGGAACCACACCACTGACTTTCCTGGATCTCCAGCTTGCAGACCAGACTCTGTGACTTCTCACTTCTCAGCCTCTATATTCTTGTGAGCCAATTTCTCATAATAAAGCCCTTTATATATATATATAATATATATAATGTATATAAATATATTATATATATAAAATAATAAAAATATATATATATATTATATATATATAAACATTTCCCTCCTTTTTTTCATGCCTTNTAGAAGAAGCAGTGGATGATAAACCATACTTGAGTACATACTTGTGTATCACACATAAATCAAATATCAACAAACTCTACCCAGTGGAGAAATCAACTCCTCCAACTCACTGCTTCACAAAATCAGCTGCTTTCCATTTATATTCTGTGCAAAAAAAAAAAAAGTCATTTTAATCTGTTCTATTAGGCTATTGTCTGCAAATTAGTGCTTGTCTTTGTCTTTAGAGGCCTTCAAGGGCATGCATTATGAATGCATCTTGTTTTGTATATCACCTACCATCCTACCACATGAAGGTAGACACATGTATTTTCAATGATAAGGATGACAATAAAGCTGCCTAGATTTTGTGTTAGGACACTTTGACCATATATTTCTGAGTAACATTCGGGAAAATATTTTCCAGATTTCTCTGCCTGAAGCCTTAACAAAGAGCAAAGGGTAAATATTCACAGGCACCATGGAATTCAATAGAAGGTAAATGTTCGTAATCAGTTCTGCTTCAAATCTCTCTGGATTTACTGTCTTTAATGAACCTGACAGAATCAAGAATTTGTGTGTACTGCAGACTTAATCTACATTCAGGGTTATCTTTCTTTGTGTCTGGCTAAGTCAGATATCTATTTTCAACAGACTCTGGCCAGCATTTCCCATCATTTTTTACAACAGATTCTATTTCCTGTTAGTGACACATTTGAATGTAATATCCAGACAGGAGCTTGCCAAAGTGTAATCCACATTATCCTAATGGCAGTCCTGAAATTGCAGGAGAGGAGCATAGTAAGTGTTGTATCACCAAGAGAAGAGGCAGAAAGCTCGCAGAAAGATACTGACAGGCATTATTCTTCTCAGTGTCCCCCTTGGACATGGGGAAATCTTGAGTTTTGTAAAAAAAAAAAAAAAAAAAAAAAAATTGCTCACCTGGAATGTCTCCCAGTGACACAAACAACCATTACTTAGGTTAAGTACTTACATACTTAAGTATTAAGTAATGCTTGTTTCTCAAGTCTGGAAAAATGAAAAATTTCTCTTAGAATATGGAAATAAATACATTTATACAGAGCCATGATCATAGTCTTGATGGGCCCAGGGACTAGATTAGTAATTCTCAAAGTCAGGCTTCTAGACTAATACCATTGTCATCATCTGGAACTTGTTAGAAATGCACATCCTTGGGCCCCACACAGAGCTACTGAATCAGCATTTCTGAGGATGTGCCCAGTGACCTGTGTTTTAAGAAAACTTCCAGGTGAGGGGCGCCTGGGTGGCTTAGTCGGTTGAGCGTCCGACTTTTGCTTAGGTCATGATCTCGCAGTTGGTGGGTTCGAGCCCTACGTCGGGCTCTGTGCTGACTGCCAGCTCAGAGCCTGGAGCCTGTTTCAGAGTCTGTGTCTCCCTCTCTCTCTGACCCTCCCCTGATCACGTGCACTCTCTCTCTCCTAGAAATAAATAAAAATATTTAAAAAAAAAAAAGAAAACTTTCAGGTGAATCGGGTGCAC
>NW_027530545.1:15270946-15289302 GCF_008692635.1 Crocuta crocuta | reverse complement strand
GGGTGCACAGTAATGTTTGCAAAGCACTAACTATATTGTGTGCCTTTAGCCTATTTTCTTAAAATATCTGAGCTATATCTTTATTATGTAAAAGATAACCTTAAAAATAATAAAAATAAATAACATTTAAAAAAATTAAAGGTAAAAACTTGTAAAAAAATAACCATTAAAGATTCACTAGCTTTATTATGTATTTCATATATTGAGTTATAGCATAAAATGTCGTATCAATGGCTCAGTTTTTGTTTTCCTTTAATATTATCTGCTTCCATAAGAAGGGGCCAAATTTGAAAAAGAAAATGTTTTATTGATTTTTGTTCAGCCTAAGCCAAGGATCGATGAAGGAACTATGATCGATCTCTAAATGGTGGTTCTATTCTCTATTTTGTCTTTATATTGGCCTGATCTGTTTACCCGTTGTTGGTTTTCTTCATGACCTTCAACCAGTCACTGAGCTGCATAGATTGCAGAATCCTAGACAGGTTTCCTTCCTGAGCTAAATCATCTCAGGGAATGGTGTCAGTAAGTACATGATCACCTGAAATATTTTGAACTAAAGGAGAAAAGAAACGCAAGCTAAGATACAACCCCCAACCCCACACCATCCCCAGATCCCAAATGCTTTCATGATCCAGTAAAATTCAAAACTGCTGTGAAGTCGTGGGGCACTGAGACACCCCTGCAGGTGACAGGTCATTCAAGCTTTAAGTCTCAGAATCACCTCATCTTAGGCCCTCCTGCTGTTTCATCCACATGTTCCTTCAATCTCTCTCTTCAGACTGATAACACTTCACCTTGTCCTGCAAGAATTTCCTTTTTATTCAGATTCTTCCATAACAGTGCCTCATATCTATTTGGAAATTGGCTTTATCATCACCTTCAGTTTTAATTACTTGAAAATTTCTTTGGAGGTTTAGATGAAATATTCCAGCCTTAACTGCTATGTCAGCTTCTATATAACATTTCTGGGTTTGTTCGATTGGCTGGTTGTTTTTGTTCTGGAGATTCGATTACATTCCTGTTTTCCCTTCTGCTTGTATCATATACCTACTTACCTGCCCACTTATTTCCTCACAAATAATCACTCTGCCTCATCTTTCTTACATGTGCCTGTTGTCCTGCTTGCCTGGTTCTGACTTCAGCCTTGCTGTGATATATGTATGGACATATGTACATAGATCAGTGTTAATACAATTCAACAGATTCCAGTGTCATTGAAGGTGTCTTGTTCCATCATGTAGTTTTCTGGGGTTTTCTTTTAATTAGGGAAATTTTTGCTTGGTAACATTTCTGTACCAGACAGGAATCCTAAGGTACCCTACTGTGTGCAGAAGCTCTTTTCATTTGGGTTCACGTCCTTTTTATTTGACATTGTGTTGCCACTCATTTCTTTTTTACAGACTAATTTTGACTGATTACCAGAAAGATTAATGAACGAAATCTGGCTATAATTTTGGCTGTATTTTTTTTTCTCTTTGCTTGGCAGATCTCAGTAGCCCAGTGGTCACAGGTGTACATGGCATAACTATGACTGTACATGTTTCTGGCTAGCGCCAGGGCTCCAGGCTGAACTCCTGTCTAAGAAGCAGTTATTCTGAAGCTCAGATGATAATCAAAAATGAACTCAGTTCAACTTAGTGCTGAATGTATAGACAGTTCTGTAGTAATTATTATTTTTAATCATATCTAGTTGTCTTGCCTTGGGAAATAAAGAAAGGAGAGCAAGTGTCAGGTTGTTTATGAAGAGCAAGTACTGTGATTAAAAATCAAGATCAAAAACCTCTTACAGGTCAGGAATATCTGATCACAGGAATATTTTGGTTTCTAGTATAGCTAAACTTTATTTATCTCCCCAGGAAAGCTTTGTGCTGATAATAACTGGGCCCCTGATTCTCTAAGTGAGTGTTGGAAAAAACGAGGGTAAGAAAAGACTAGAAATCTCTTCTGAACTACTAGACTTGTGGGGATGGACCAGCGTGGCTGTGATTCTTTGGGACATTAGAGGTGAAGGAGAAAAAACTTTATGATGACAGAACAGTTTTAATAAAGCTAGACTGCCAGCCACATATGATGTGGCTGATTAATGACTTTTAATAGTCATTTAATAGTCATTAAATAGTAGCATTTAATAGTAGCATGATTAAATGACTTTTTGAGATTGGATATGGTCTAGACTAACACCATACTAGAGAAATATAATATGAACCACATATGTAATTTTAACCAAATTAAGATATATAAACTGATGAAATTGATTTCAATAATATGTTATGTACCCAAATATAGATAGAATTATTATTCACTATATAATCAATGTAGAAAGCTTACAATGAAATATTTTCATTTATTTTATTTGAGCTAACTTTTTGAAATACAGTGTGCACTTCAAACTTATAGCACATCATTTTAGTTCAGAATAACCATCATTCAGGTGTTTAATAAGACATGTGTCTAGAGCTTCCCTATTGGACAGTACAGGTCTAGATGTCATAGCTTTCTCTGTTGGACAAGCAGCTGAAAAAAAGGGCCCAATTATGGTCCAAGAAGAACACCCAGTGCTACCTGTATCTATTCTAATAAATAAATAAATAAATAAATAAACATTACACGTAACTATTATGATTTGGGAAAATAGTTAATGCCACATCTTTGTTTTACGATAAGCTCAATAAATCATTATCTTTCTAGCCTTATAATGCCTGATATCATGAATTTTGTATTTGCTTGCCCATGTGGCGAGGTTAGAGAAAACAGGAGCAAACAGTGTCTCCAGAGCTAATTCTTTTAGTCAACTTGATTGTCTGGAAAAATATTCTGTATCTTAAAAGCTCAAATGGGCTTTGCCTACATGTAATACAATGTGCAGTTATAACATTAAATGTAAAATCCACCAGTGGATTAATATAATTCCATTCAAATCTAATCAGCTCGATTTAACCATCTATTCAGTGATAAAAGTTTTAGTCATTTTAGTGATTTCATTACTTAACCAGAGAATTCAACTGATAGTTTTCATCTGATAGCCTTTTCAGTTGTGATTTATAACTACAAGATTCCCATATAACAAGGGCTTTAGATCTACCCACTTCAAAATATTTGGCTTGACAGATTATTTCCCCCCTGGTTTGAACAACTGCCTTGAAAAATAATAGTGCTTCATTCATTCAGGGACAGAATTGCAGAACTCTAGAATACTTGGAAGTGGAATGGTTTTAAAGATGTCATTCAGTGGTCTTCAAAAGGGAGGTGTGGAATGCAGGGAGAACTCAAATATTGAAAGGTACTCAAAGGGTTTTCAGAACACTGTTTTTCAGAAATTTAATTTTGCCATCCTCAGTAATAATATATTCAACTAAAAATGCATGTATGTGTACATTATTTCATTTTTTATTTTTTTTTTCTTTTACGAAAGAAAGATTTTTATACTGATTGTCAACTTTACTATTGTGCATTGTTTAGTGTGTAAAATCTCCAGGTCACTAAAGAGAGGGGAATCCTCCTTTCAGGAAGATCCTACAATTGCAAAAGACTTTTTCTCCTGTTTTAGAGTATAATATTTCTCTTAAGAATGAAATGAGATACTAGATTTTGGATGATAGAATGATGCAGTGCATGTGGTAGACAGAATTTTAGGCTCTGTGATTTTTGTCTCCTGCGTTTAAGCATATGTATGCTATTTTGCAAGACAAAAGTGACTTTGCAAGTGGAATTATAGTTAAGGACCTCAAGATAGGAGGATTACCCTGGATTATTTGAGTGGGCCTAATATAATTTCTTTAACAGTGAAAGAGCACTAGATGCTCTTGGATCATAATTGGGCTCCTTATTTCAGTTGCTTGTTGGAGGCAGAAGAGCCCATCAAAGATGTAATGGCTGAAACTGGAGAGTTTCAAAGAATGATAAAGACTCAACTGACAATTACTGGTTCTGAGATAGAGGGAACCGGGAACTGTACAGGTCAGTGAATGTAAGGTACCTCTAGAGGTTGAGAATCCTCCCTAGTGAACAGCGAACAAACAAGTAGTCTTTGGCCTACAATTGCAGGACAATAAATGGTGTCCACAACCTGAATGAGCAAAGAAATGGACTCTCCCCTAGGATGTTGAGAAAAGAACTTAGTTCTGCAGAACCTCAACTTTGGCCTTGTGAGGTTCCAAGCAGAGGTCCAGCAGAACCTGTTGGATGTCTGGCCTACAGAAACTATGAAATAATAAATGGGTATTGTTTTAAGCTACTAATATTGTGGTATTTGTTATAGTAGAAATAGAAAACTAAATGGAATTGATAATTTCCTTTAAAACCTTTGTCTTTGTCATCTCTTGACCTCTGTTAAAGGGTGAACTGATTTTGAGGAACAACCTTGTGAAGACAAGCAAAGTTTGTTCTTGTGCCAATACTGGAATGGGGAAAAATATTATAATCAGACTATATGTCAGTTTTGGTATGGGAAATAACTGAATTTTCCCCTTAGAACAGTAAAGGTCCAATCCATTCACCCTAATGTCAAGTGGATGGCTGGTCTTCTTGAAGAATAATGATACACAGAGAGCTCACTGCTATTCTCTGCTGCTGGAAGGTTAGCTATTCCTCAATGGCAGGAGCTACATTAATCTTGGCTAGAGGGAGACCATGCTATTGAGCCTGTATATAATCTCCAATCATACCATAATGATCACTCTATTCATGGGACCATTGCATTACCACTGAAATGGTCAAGATGAAAGACTTCTTGACTTCCACAAGATGAATTACCCTATCCTTTTGTTGTTAAGAAATTCTTCTACGCTAGGCATTCTTTTAAGTGCATTGCCTTGAGATACACAAATATACATACTTTAGGTTCACTGCTGTGGGTCAGTCTTGATACCTCTTTTCCAGGCCTCCTTGTTTCTAGTCTCTGAATCCTGTTCCTTCCAGGCCCCTGAGTGACCAACCAAATTGTGTGTTAATTCCCAAGAGTTTATGTGTATACACAATTCAGGCCACTTTTATCTATATATAAAGCAGATAACTGAATGTATTCCTCACAGCTTTATCCACTGGGAGGATTTCTCTTCACCACACTTCCTATCCCCATAAGTGGGACTGGAATGTACTGTCAGTCTATTTGAGTCTGCTCCCACATCAACAGCCAGTGTGAGTTCTTCCCTTCTTCAATAGATAGTTCTTGTCAACCCTCTAGAAGTTTATAACAGTAAACTGAAGAGAGGCAGTGATGCAGTGCTGGTAGGCAACATAAGATTCTGAAACACTTCATGAGATTCTGAAACACTTCGTGTAATTTATTCCTGTTTTTGAAAGTGCTTAACCTAATCAAAAATAAATCATTTCCTCCATGCTATGGACTGTGGCTCTGCCTGATTAGTATGGACTGAATATTTGTTCTTTCTCCAAATTCATATGTTGACAACTTTAACACCCAGTGTGATGGTATTTGGACATGGGGCCTTTGGGAGGTAATTAAGTTTAGAAAAGGTCAAGAGAGAGTGACTTCAGAATGGATTAGTGCCACTATGAGAAGGATAGAAGACAGGAGAGCGCTCTCTCTCTCTCTCTCTCTCTCTCTCTCTCTCTCTCTGCACTGAGGAAAGGTCACATAAGCAAAAGAAAGAAGGTGGGCATTTCTAAGCCAAAAGGAGAGCTCTCTCACTAGGAACTGAATTTACCAACACCTTGGTTTTGGACATCCTCACCTCCAGAACTGTGAGAAATAAGTGAATATTGTTTAAGCCACCCACTCTATGATATTTTGTTATAGTAACCCAACTAAGAAAATGGAACTGTTATCACTCAGTCAATGGTGGGCATCCCAAGTTCACCAACACTTGATGTCCCAAGGTCAGGCGATCAGCTTTACCAGGAACCAATAGCATACCAGGACCCATTTTTAAACATAACTTTGTTTCATGCATCAGAATATATAGCCTTGCTCCAGAGACTTAGGGTGTCTTCACTGTGACTCTTCTACTAAGACTTGACAGAGACCATGTCTAGCAACATTAGCTTGGCTAAGATACCTGGCCTGTGTGGTAGGACAGCCTAATACTGCTGCAGAACTCTCACTTTCTCTGAGCCTGACTCCCATGTCACCCAAAAATGGATCAGAGCTATTTCCCAAGGATGGTATATGGTACCTCTAAAATTCAAACAAACAAACAAAAAACACCAAGGAATTCTGTTTCATCATGGTAGATGGTGTGAGGGGCAATAACTTATTTTTTCCACTGGAGGGGATAAGCTAAAATACCTTACATAATGGATTCTGCTTCTGGAAAACTTGGATCTATAATCTGGGGTTTCCATTGTGTCAGCTGACACCAGCCTCTATTTATCAGCATTTTAAAAAAAAAGATTAGTATTATTACACAAGTCTAACAACACCTGGGTTTGTTGTCCATTTCTCTCTCACTCTTAGGAGTACCATGTGCTATTATTCATTGCCACAGATCCCTGTATATCAAGGAGCCCTCATTGCCACTTAACTTTGCTGCCCATTATGGTAATTGTGTTCACGTCTCCACTGAAAATAACATACAGCCATTGGATTTCCACCATTCTGGTATCCATCATCCATATTGTTACCAAGGAGCCCAGTTCCAAGGCAGGCTTTTTCATTGTTGTGCTACAAAGAACAGACAATATCAAAATTTTCAAATAGATAACATTTACTCTTTTATTTTAGTAATGAGAGTGCCTTTGGGCCAACAAGGAAGCATAGACAGCTGGCAGGTTCTCAAGTCTAATATAGTAAATCCATCATAACACGGCCACCTTCCCTGAACATACTGGCTACTTTCTCAGTATTATTTTTGAGAAGTCTTTTATCACTATTGACCATCTTCAGAACTGTGCTTCGATAAAATGTTAAAAAAAATCACCTTGATATGCACTGCCCAGAGCATTGAAGCCCAAGTCATGGGGGAGTGGCTCATGTGAATAAATTTTTCCATTGAACATGTATAGTCTAGCTCTATTTCCTAACCCACAAGACACACTCCTACATCTGCTTATAGTCCCTGGAAGTACAAAACGCCAGTGTGTGTAATTCATTCACTGTGTGAGTGATTTCTTTTGTTAACAAAAATTGTATTTAAGTACTTGGGTTTTGCTGATACCTGACTTTGGAAGGCAGCTATGCTCACCACTGTCTCACCAATGCTATGACTGCTGATACCCAACTTTGAATGCTAGTCTGAAGTCTAGTCTGAATGCTAGTCACCCAGTAAGGGTGGCATGTGAGGATTTTTAAAAGTACAAGTGCATTTATGACTTGCAGTCAAAGACTTTCTGTCTTCCAGTTTGCCTTTCGTTGGCAGATGACTTCCAGAGAGTTTAAAAAATTGGTATTTTCAAGGTAATTTGAAACAAAGTTTGAAAAAAGCCTGCTAGAAACCCTCAAACATGTCATTGTTTTCACATGGCTCACATGGCACATCCACTGCACATTCCTTCTATGTCCCTTTTTCCAGCTAACCTCAGGGGAAAGCCTAGGTCACTGTGATACCACCAGTGATGGGGATTTTTGCCATTCTATTGATGAGGAGTCTTTCTCCAAAACTCTCATCCTCAGATTTTTTAATCACTACTCCTCTAACCATTTTAACCTGGGATCCTCAGAGAGCAGAGCCTGAACCAACATTCTATGTTACCATTTTATTAGGAAATGCAATCCCAGAAAGTGAGAGGAAAAAAAACCCCATGAATTAAGTCCATAGGAAGAGTGGCATTATCAAGCCCTGACATGACCAGGTACAATTAATTCCTCAGTCCATTGTGACAGGTTTTCAAGGAGTGACATGATATCTTAGGACTATCTGCCCATGGGGAAAAGAAAAGGTTTTATCGATTGTATTCTATTTCTCATTGGCCAGAATTTCTCCCAGGGTTGTTATTATCAATACTGCCTCTTCTGTACTATACTTGTATGGTCTCTGAGCAGGATCAACAAAAGTTGGAAGCTCCGTGATGAAAATGAGACAGTAACATTATGGGCATTTGGAAAGGCACTGTCTGGTGCACCTGCATGAAATTGATTGGAGCTCACACAGAACAAGTAGGTGAAATAAGAGCCACTGTCTGGGAAAACAGACAGTGAAATGGTGAATAAAATATGTCTGGGGTAGTCACCAAAATCCATTTTTACACTTTAGGAAAGGGAGGCTCACCGAAGTAAATGGCTTGTTCAAATCCTCACATCTAGAAAAATTAGAGAAAACTGATTCATCATATGGACTCAACAGGAACTAACTTTTGGGCTTTATATTGTGATAGTAGGGCCTTAGATTACCTTGTCCTTGGTCAGAGATCATCTAGGTTAGATTATGGTAAAATGAAATCCCTGGAATTCATATTCTAAAAGGATGAAAAACTATGCTCAAAAAAAAAAAAAAAAAAGAAGGAGGAGAAAAGATTGTGGACTTATTTGTGACTCTGTGATCAATTATGTAGATTCCTCGCTCAAGACTCTTTCAAGGGCAATGAAAAGGTACAAGTCTAAAATGAAGTTGTTAATTTTACTTTAATCTGAGAATTCTAGGAAGGATGCTATCAGTTCATTTTGATGATGAAACTGATATAATAAATCATCTCAGTCCAGTGGGGATATGTGTTCTTGTTTAAGGACTTCCTAAAGATATCCCATTCATTAAGGGGAAAGAAATCTAACTGAGTACTTACTATATGCTAAGAAGAGATTTCTATCCTTTAATATAACTCACACAATGGCAGTTTCTTACTATATCTAAATTCCAATTACTTCAGGAGTAGAAAAAAAAAATCACTAATTTGTCTTAAATGACAACTTTCTCTTCTGTAAACCCTGAATGTATTAGAGTCCTTGGTGTAACACTGGAATGAATGCAGATCTGTGACCCTTCAGATTGGAAATGAGCCTAAACAAGCAATACACCTGCTGTAAATGAGTCCAGGAAATGCGGGTGGCACATTAGAGCCTTGGAACATGGAGTTTGCAGCTGGCTGCACATCTTGATTTCAGCATAGTGCATCCACTAGGCTAACAGCAACCTGGTGAGCTGATGCATCTCTCTTTGACAATAACAAACAAACAAACAAACAAAAAACAAAACAAAATTCAGATTTTTCAACACCTAGACAAACTATTTAAAATCGAAGAAGAGAAAACATTTTTGAGAAAAAAGTAGCTATATTACATTTACTAAAGTTTTTAGAAAACTTAAAAGGTATCACTTGCTCTCNTTTATTGAGGGCTGCTTTATGTCCCAGTATGTGATGTATCTTGGAGAATGTGCCATGGATGGTGCCAGGCGCATGGCAGTTCAGATTTTCCTGGTGTCTTCTGGGACCAGGGCACCTAGTTTAAAGTCAGCACCCCAGCCAGAGCTAAAAAAAACACTGTTTTTCCAAGCCGAGTTTTTTTCTCTTTTCCAGGGACGGTTCTATGAGCAATCTCAGCTTTTCTTTCTTTTCCCCTGGACTCGTGGTAGCTCGCCACCACTCGCTGGTTTATCACTCACCGCAGCTGCACACGAGCTGGGTTCCCTCCCCTCCCTCCGTATCTCTGGGTCCCGTCCAGCTTTTATCTTCCCCAGTTCATAGGCACACACTTATGAGGTTTCCTTCCCAGTGTACTCTGTCTCTTTGTCTTCCCAATCTCCTGTTGCACAGTGTCCTATGACTTCAAGCCTTCTCTGTTTGAGAGATGGGTGCAGGTGAAATGTACAGAGCTCCTTACTTCTCTACCATCTTGCCTCCAACCTTAATCCTTCCTTTTTAGTGTTGGTGTAAATGGATTAAAAACTCCATTGCTGAAATATATATATATATATATATATACATTTATGCATATATACATGTATATGTTTTCATGTTTCAGTGGTTTTTGTTTGTAAAAAAGATTTCAGGAATAGAATTTAATAATTCATCACTTGTATATAACACCCAGTGTTCATACCAACAAATTTCCTCTTTAACGCTCCTTGCTCATTTAGCCCATCCCCTGACCTAACACTCCTCCAGCAACCTTCAATTTGTTCTCTGTATTTAAGAGTCTCTTATGGTTTCTCTCTCTCTCTTTTTTATATTATTTTTGTTTCCCTTCCCTTATATTAATCTGTTTTGTATCTTAAAGTCCTCATCTGAGTGATATCATATGATACTTGTCTTTCTTTGACTAACTTATTTCACTTAGCATAATGCTTTCTAGTTCCATCCATGTTGTTGCAAATGACAAGATTTCATTATTTTGATTGCTGAGTAATATATATATATATATATATATATATATACACATACACACACCTTCTTTATTCATTCATCAGTCATTGGACATTTGGGCTCTTTCCATTCTTTGGCTATTGTTGATAGTGCTGCTATAAACATTGGGGTGCATGTGCTCCTTGGAAACAGCCCTCCTGTATTTGGATAAATACCTGGTAGTGCAATTACTGGGCCATAGGGTAGTTCCATTTTTAAGTTTTTGAGAGACCTCCACACTGTTTTCCAGAATGGCTTCACCAGTTCACATTGCCACCAGCAGTCAAAAGGGTTCCTCTTTCTTCGCATCCTCACCAACATCTGTCGTTGCTGAGCTGGTAATTTTAGCCATTCTGACAGACATGAGATGTTATATCATTGTGGTTTTTATTTGTATTTCCCTGATGATGAGTAACGTTGAGCACTTTTTCATGTGTCTGTTAGCCATCTGGATATCTCCTTTGGAAAAGCGTCTGTCCATGTCTTTTGCCCATTACTTCACTAGATTCTTTGTTTTTTGGCTTGACTTTGATAAATTCTTTATAGATTCTGGATACTAACCCTTTATCCAATATGTCATTTGTAAATATCTTCCTCCCCATCTGTCGGTTGAGTTTTAGTTTTGCTGATTGTTTCCTTCGTATTGCAGAAATTTTAATCTTGACGAGGTCCTAATAGTTCACTTTTGCTTTTGTTTCCCTTGCCTCTGGAGACATGTAAAGTAAGAAGTTCCTGCAGCTGAGTTCAAAGAGATTGTTGCCTCCTTTCTTCTCTAGGATTTTGATGGCTTACGGTCTTACTTTTGGGTCTTTCATCCATTTTGAGTTTATTTTTGTATATGATATAAGAAAGTGGTTCAGGTTCATTCTTCTTCATGATGCTGTCCAGTTTTCCCAACACCATTTGCTGAAGAGACTGTCTTTTTTTCATTGGATAGTCTTTCTTGCTTTGTCAGAGATTAGTTGGCCATATGTTCATGGGTCCATTTCTGGGTTCCCTATTCCATTCCATTGATTTATGTATCTGCTTTTGTGTCAGTACCATACTGTCTTGATGACTACAGCTTTGTACTATGGCTTGAGGTCTAGAATTGTGATGTCTCCACCTTTGGTTTTCTTTTTCAGGATTGCTTTGGCTATTCAGTGTCTTTTTTGGTTCCATGCACATTTTACGATTGTTTGTTCTAACTCTGGAAAAAATGCTGGTGTTAATTTCGATAGGAGTTGTGTGCATATTTAGTTTTTAAAGAAACTCCCAAAATATTTCCCAGAGTGGCAGTACCATTTTACATTCCCAACAACAATGTGTGGGTGATATAGTTTCTCTGTGTCCTTGCTATCATTTGGACTTGCCACTATTTTATATTTTAGCCATTAATGATAGATATATAGAGATATCACAGTTTGGTCTTAAAAGACAGGTGGTTTAAAAATATTTTCTCAGACTATATAGCTTGCTTTTTCATCCTCTTAACAAGATTTTTTTCACAGCGAAAGATTTGAATTTTGATGAAGTCCAATTTATCAGTTTTTTCTTATATGGATTATGCTTTTGGTATCAAGTCTAAGAATTATTTTTCTAGTCTTAGATCCTGATTTCTTTTATTATTTAAAAAAAATTAGGAGAGCCTGGGTGGCTCAGCCAATTAAGTACCTGACTCTTGGTTTCAGGTCCAGTCATGATCTCACAATTAGTGAGCTCAAGCCCATGAGGGGCTCCATGCTGACAGTGCAGAGACAGCTTGGAATTCTCTTTCTCTCTTCTTCTTTCATTTTTCCCTTCCCCTGCTCTCTGCCTCTTTCTCTCTCTCTCTCAAAAATAAGTAAATAAACTTGAAAAGAATAAAAAAAATAGTTTTATATGCTATCAGGAAGTCTATGGTCTATTTTAAGTTAATATTTGTATAAAGCTTGAGACTGAGGTCAATGTTCATTTTTTTCCCTGCTTATAGACATCCAATAGCTCCAACAACATTTTCTGAAAAACATATCTTTCTACTATTGCTTTTGCACTTTTGTCATATTTGTGTGGGGCACATTATTGTTGGTCTATTTCTGGATTCTCTGTTCTGTTCAATTCATCTGTTATACCTATCCTTGCACAAACAGTCTTAATGCTGTAGCTATATAATATGTTTCAAAATCGGGTTGACTGATTCCTCCAATTTTATTCCTTTTAGAAAATTTTTAGCTTTTCTCTCTCTTTCAATTTCTTTATATATTTATATCTAGAGATATAGATATAAATATAGATATACATATATACATTTATTTGTATTTTAAAATTTTCTTACCTATACCTACAAAAAATCTTGTAGAGAATTTGTTAGGAATTATGTTATTTATGTGTATTAATTTGGGGACATTGACATCTATATTATGTTTAGTTTTCCAATCCATGAATACAATATGCCTATTTATTTATTTATTTTGAGAGAGGGGAAGTGTGTGTGAGTCGGGGAGGAGCAGAGAGAGAGGGAGAAAAAGAATCCCAAGCAGGGCTTTGTGCTGTCAGCACAGAGGCCAACTTGGGGATCGATCTCATGAAAGGTGAGATCATGACCTGAGCTGAAATCAAGAGTAAGATACTTAACAGAATAAGCCACCCAGGTGCCCTAACCTCTCCATTTATTTAGAAATTCTTTAGTTTCTGTCACCAGCATGTATAGTTTTCATCATACAAATCTTGCACATGTTTGGTAAACTTACACCTAAGAGTGTTATTTTTGGGGGGTAGTAATTGTAAATGGTATTTAATTCTTAATTTCAGTTTCATGTGTTTATTGTTAATATATAGAAATGCAGTTGATTTCTTATATTTGCACTTAAGTGATTAAAACAATAGTTCTCATAGCAACCTTATATGTTACATTTATTTATTATTTATTAATTAATTAATTAATTTATTTATTTATTTATTTAATTTGTCAGAGAGAGAAAGAGATAGCATTACAGGTAGAGGGGCAGAGCGAGACAGAGATTCCCAAGCAAGCTCTGTGCCCAGTACAGAGCCCTACATGGGGCTTGATCTAACAAACCTGAGCTGAGATCCAGAGTCAGTCACTTAACCAACTGAGCCACCCAAGCACCCCATTATATACTTTTTTTTTAAACGTCAATTTACAGATGTGGAAACCAAGCTGAAGAATGATTGAATTACATTGCCTATCACTTACTACTACTACATAATGAACTTAAGAATTTCCTGTGCCTTAAAACAATGACTTCTTTTCTTTCATGCGCCTGCTAATCACCTGGGAATTACTTGGGAATCAATTGATCTAGGTTGGGCTTGATTAAGTCACACACTAAATCCAGTTTTCCTCCATATTGTTTGCTTTTGACCAGAGGGCAGCAGAAGTATGTTCTGATGATAATGCAAGAAGTACAAGAGGGCAAGCCCAGCCATGAAAACACTTGTCAAATCTTAGCTTGTCTCATAGTTGCTCATATCTCATTGGCAAAAGCAGGCTGCATGCCATAGCCTGGCAGCAGTGGGACAGAGTGATATATCCTACCCCTAGTGGTAAAAAATATTACTCTGCACAGGGGGTGTATACAGAGACGGGTAAAGTATCGGGGCCAATAATTCAATCTTCTGCATGTGCCCAAGATCAACTGTTAGCAAGTGGCAGAGCTAAGACGAGAGCAGAGATCTGTCTGAATTCAAAGTACATTTATAATTTTTTTTAAACAACTGATTGTTTCCCAATCTATAGAATGATCACAGGTTGGCAGTATTTGCTGAATAAAGAAATGAATAAAGTATTCAATTCTGCCTCTTGCTAAAACATACTTTAGATATGTAGATGTGAATTTAATTTTTGCAATAGTAATACAAAATTTCTCATCCGGTAGGGAGACTTGTTAATTACTCTGCTTCATTTTTTATTCCCTCAATACCCTAAGGCCCCTCGATCATGTTGTGTTATGGGACCTGAAAGCATAACTTCCTCATAGTCACAGTGAAGTTGTTTTCAGACTTCGGTAAATAATGTTCACTCTGACATTGTTCTGTCTTCTACTTTATACCATTCTCTAGCAAACAGCATAATCATCAAAGATCCTGTGCATTTTCATTACTGACTCATCTCCTGTTGTTTTCAGAAGACCTTTCCAAAGTCCTTTCCAAGGTCCTTTTAGGAAGTTGTCTTTAATGTGTGCATTGCTTTTACAAGCCACTTGCGTGTTTTTAACAAGTTCTGTAATTGCTCTCATATGGAGGAAATCTCAATTTAATATTCAGGAAGTGCAATTAGTACCGAAGAATGTCAGGAAGAGGGAATTGAATGACATTTCTCCAACCTGACTGTCAATTATGGACTTTTTCCAAAATGGATGAGTATCCCAGGGTTTTTTTGAAGAGGAAATTGGCAGCTTTTGAGGATAAAAGTTATGAGACAATCCTGAGTGCTATGGAACTGTCTGGTGTGCACTTATATGCGACATGGTAGAAAGCATGCACTAGGCATGCCAAGTAGCTCAGTCGGTTAAATGTCTGGCTTCTGAATTGGTGCAGGTCATGATCTCACACTTTGGGCTCTGCACTGAGGGCGTGGAGACTGCTTGGGATTCCCTCTCTCTCTGCCTCTCCCCTGATCACAATCTCTCTCACAAAATAAATAAATAAACTTAAAAAAAAGAAAACATACACTAATGGTTGGGCCATATTAGGTATTTCCTCGTATTGCCTTTAGAAATTTNAAGTCTTTTTTAAAATTTTTAATTTTTTTTTTTTTTTGTTTTTTTTTTTTTTTTTTTTGCTAGATCATTACGAGTTAATGCAGAAAAGTCATGGAAAGCATATATGATTTGGATCTATTCATCTTTCTGTTTCTATCTCACCACTAAATCAGTAATGTCTTTACTAAATGTGACACCAGATGAGGTGGGATGCAATCTTCCAGCCTGTAGACATCATTAGGACTATATTGTTTGGTAAGCCAAGATGGCCATTGAGCTTATTCAAATTGATGTGGGAGGGTCTAATTTCAGCCTCATTCCTGTCTTGCCAACATTAGATCCCATAAATTAACAGCAGCTGAGAATATAAAATTTAGTGAGTTAAATTCCCTACAAATACCTTGGTGGGGAAAATATATCCTTACTTAATGTTTTAATGACCAAAATGGAGTTTTGGTTGGTTTCACTAAGCATTTTGAACATTACTGCTAGTACTCTGGTTGCTTTCTATTAGTTTTCAGATAATGTGACTATTTGGCAGGAAAAAAAAAGACCACCCCTCCCTAAGTTCCTTTTAAAATAAGCAAGCTTATCATTTGGGAGTTTATCTCAGGGAACTGATATTTCAAAGCTGTCACTGTAGTTCTAAGTCTCTTACTGTTTTCATTATAAGGGAAATTGGTTTTTTTATATTAACTGTTAAATCTGTATTACCACTCAGTTGCCATCAGTCTGAAAACAAAAGTTTTTCATTTTCACCCTCTGCCAGTTTATACAAGTGACATTTAAACTTGCTATCCAAGCATCCGCTGGAGCCATGGATTAGCCTTGTCTCAAATTAAGGGCCCCTGCCCTCTGATAGCTTATCATGTAATTGGGGGGAGTATTGCATAAAAATATATTAATGATAGGTAAACAAATAAACAATCAAAGCAAGCACACTTACACAAGACCAACAAAGCGGACTGATTAAAAAAAAAATGTAACCTGATATTCATCATTATACCAAAAAAGGAAAGTTTTATTTGTGAAACAAGTTAACTGTATTCTTTAAACTTGTATATGGTGGGTGCCTATGCCTATTCTGTGCTCAAACACATAGCTAATATCTGAAAATCTCAATTGCACATCTAATGAACATTACTTTATTGTTCATCATTTATACTGCATTTGAATAGACATGGCAATAGACTAGCAGTGATAACAAATTTATAAAATGTAGATAATTTCCTAACTTTTCAGCTGTGATTTATTGTTCCGTGATATGTTGCTAATGCCTGTTTTTACATGTGGAACATAATTGGGTATCAACGGATCTTTTGAATGAATAAAGCATCTCATTTGAGGCAATGTGGGGCCATATGATAACACCTATAAACTCTGGTCTTACACTGACTTATTTTGAATTCCAATTTCAACACTTTTTAGCTTTGACATCTCAGGAAATCTACTTAGCATTTGTAGGCCTAACTCTTTTCATCTGAAAATGAAAATAACATTTTTTACCTTATAAATGAATTAATATACAAAATAATTTAGATTATTGACTGGGGCATAAGAAGCATTCACAATATGTTAGTTATTGTTATTTAAGAATTAATAACAAAAATGTATTTTCTCTGATTCTTGTGGGATTCTTTTGATTATTTTCTTTTCTGAATTCTGGGAATTATGAGTTAATTTCCTCGGCAAAAGGAACAATATCATGATAAATATGTAATAAAAGACACCCAATATTGAACTTAAATTCAACATAAGTTATTTTGTGTATAATTATGTGTCAGAATGCCTACAACTCCATTATCACAAATTACAAAATAATGCTTTTATTCATGTTTATTTATATACTTCAATTTTCAGCCTTATTTTCTTTCTATAAAATATATTCAGACAAATTGAAACAATAAGGACATACAAGTAGTTAGCAAAATATAAACATAAGTAAACAATCAAGCTCAAAGGAAACACAAATAAAAATACAATGGCAATAAAGACTAATATAGAGTTTATAATTGTCTTAGTTTTATCTGTTAGTTGACATAGATATCTCTTCAAAGAGCAGTGATCAGTTATCTAGTTCTTTTATTCATTCACAAACAGTTAAAGAGTACCTATCATGTGCAATATTGAAAAGTAGGAAGGATAACAGTTCTCTGGGAGAAAGAATTTTCCTAACCCTGAATTCTAAAAATGGTTTATTTACAGAAGTTATTAAATAGATGACAAGAAACAACTGCAGTCAACAGTATCTTCAACAACATCTTTACTGTAAATGCAGTAATCAATTTCATATGGCATTTTCTAGTATGACCTTTGACAAAAGGTAAAAGCAATAATCAAAATTTGATCATATTAATATTACATTATGCTAATATCATGAGCATCATTGTAAGTGAAATTGAGTATTTAAAAGTAAGAAGCATACATAACTTCTTGTCAGAGTACTTGAAGTAGGGTTACAACAGGAATAAAAACCACTTCAATAAACACTTATTGGCTGTCCACATGTACCCAGACTTGGAATAGGTGCTGAGGTTTTGAAATTAATGAAATGGAACACTCATCTTTCAGGGTGGCTGGAAGGCTCAGTCAGTTAAGCGTCCAACTCTTGATTTTGGCTCAGGTCATGATATCACAATTTGTGAGTTCAGGCCCCACATGGGGCTCTCTGCTGACATGGAGTCTGCTTGGGATTCCTCTCTCTCCCTCTCTCTCCACCCCTTCCCCACTCGTTTATTTATATTTTATTAAATTTAAATAAACATTAAAAATTTAAGAAAAAAGAACACTCATCTATTCAGTTTGATTAGAATGGACTTCATATAGGCCAATGATTTTAAAGAAACATTCATTTTAATTTGATTTAAAAAGCACTATCTCATTTAAAAAATGAAACATTTCTTTTCTACACCATCAGTGATAATTTCCGAAATGCCGCTTTGAGGAATTAAGTACAGATTCCTCACCCAGATATAGATTATATTTATATCCATTATCTTAAAAAAAAAAAAAAACTTAAAAAGAGAAACAATGACAGCAAAATAACAATACAACACTGCTCTCTGATTCCATGGATCTTAGAGTTGCTCTTGTCAGTGTCTTCTCTAATGCATGAATCCCTTCTAAGGCATCCTAAAATATGGTCCACCAGTCCTTGCTTGAACATTTTCAAAGGAAAAAGCCCATAAGTTTGGTATGTTCCCTACATTTAGTCAATAATGGACTTTCTGTTTGAATCAAGTAGGATGAATTCAGTTCATAGTAACCCACTAACAATGGTATAAATAAGATTGTATGGTAAACAGTTTGAGGTGATTGATTTCATTTAAAAAAAAACTGGTTGTTTTTGTTTTTGTTTTTTATTTTACTCTACCACTGTCAGTTTGACTTCACTCTTATGCTTGTGTGCTTATATTTAAAATGGCTGCAACAGCTCCAGGT
>NW_027530545.1:15255636-15270696 GCF_008692635.1 Crocuta crocuta | reverse complement strand
AGCTCCATGGATTATTTAAAAAAAAAAAAAAAAAAAAAGCTAATTATTATTATCTACTTGAAAGACATTTACATATGAAAAATATTTATTGTATGCTCTCTAAAGGCATCAGGGATCTAATCTAAATTGATAGGCATCAGGGATCAGCATTAAGGAAAACAAATAGTGGAATGTCTTACAGCATTGACATCACACTCACATTCTCTGTTTTAGCAGTAACTTACTACATAACTGATGCAAGGTAACATATTTAGTCACTGTTCAGATCTACTTCTAACAGATTTGTAGAGTCTTGGCCAAGAGTACACATAAGTGCTCATCTTCCATTATATCTAAATATTTAAAATAATGAATTAAGCTACCAAAGTATTATTTAATTTTTAAATGTTTATTTATTTTTGAGAGAGAGAGAGAAAGAGAAATAGAGTAAGCTTGAGGGACAGAGAGAAAGAGGGAGACACAAAATCCAAAGCAGGCTCCAGGCTGTTAGTACAGAACCCTACATGGGGCTTGAACTCACGAACCATGAGATCATTATCTGAGTCGAAGATGGATGCTCAACCTACTGACCCACCCAGGGGCCCCAAACTACAAAATATTAAATAAAATATTTACTATTTTATTCCCCTTCTAGGCCAGGCAACTTCTCTCCTCTCTTCTCTTGTAGGCTTCCTGAACTTACTCAAACTTATGGTACACAAAACTGTTTTGTTGAACTCCCTCTTCCGGGCTGTTTTTATCACTCCTGTCAAATCATTGCATCCACAGGGTTTGTAAAACAGGAACTCAGAAACAAGGAACCCAGAAACAGAAACAATGATACTCTAGTTGTCTGTTTGCTAGTTCTGTAATTGTTAGGGCTACCTTATAAAGTCCAGTAATCCTTTGTAGAATCTCCTGGATTTCAGAATGATAATACATAAAAATGTTGCATTTTATATAACACTGCCGGTGGGATGTAGACAGCAGCCTAAAATCAAATATAATATTTTTTCTAGTAGAAATATGAGCATTCATACTAAGTGGGATTAATAGACCATAAATAGCCACACATCCACTGAGGTCAGGTGTCGCTGCCAAAAGTAGGTCAGGTCAAGCCAGATTTTTGCCACTAAGTGAGGAATTGAAAATGAA
The DNA here is from genome assembly GCF_008692635.1 of Crocuta crocuta. Lineage (NCBI taxonomy): Eukaryota > Metazoa > Chordata > Mammalia > Carnivora > Hyaenidae > Crocuta > Crocuta crocuta. The sequence goes on along the minus strand of NW_027530545.1, from coordinate 15,269,562 downwards.
GCAAAGCAAAAGCTTCTGTTTCCAGAGGTTTTGAATTTCAGAATTGCATTATAAGAGATTGCAGGCGGTAGTATTTCAGGCGCTTAGCTATGTACTTTAAATATATTTTATAATTTAATACACTACCTTTTTAAAAGATAAGTATAATTACCCTTATTTTACATATGGGAAAAGTAAGGTTGAAGGAGATTAAGTAATTTGCCAAAAGAGCTGTGGTTTAAACCAAAGTTTTCCTTATTAATCCCACAAGGGTACACCAGACTGTCAATAATGTATAAAGAACCCAGGATAGAGTCCCCTGTAAATTTCTGGAGAACTTTTCACAGAGTTATCATTCTGATACACTGAGACAAATCCCTCCGACATTGCAGCATTGTCCATATTCACTTTCACAAAGAGGCTACAGATAAGAAAATGAGAGGTCTTAGAACATTTCTATGATATAATGTACTTCATGCCAGCATTCTTTTAAGAGAATTATGGTTCTCTAAAGATTCCCATGCAGTGACACAAACTATTGCATTAATGAGCAATTTATCAGTTTAAGGAATCAGTTTAAGGAATATTTGACTGTCAAATCAGATTCCCATTGTATTGTAAGTATCTTCCTTTCCCCAGAATGCAAATATGTTTTTTATGATACTGCTCATGCTCCGCTGCTTTGATTCTGTGGGTTATTTCTATTCGCACCCTTAATGACTAGTCTTGAGGAATGTATATTACTAATGAAATGCACATCAGTAATGTTTAATGTGACAGAACTGAAAAGGTCATCTTCTTTCTCTTCCTCCAAACAAATAGCAAATCATCAATTGTTAGGCTATAATCTTATGTTTTTAATTTGTTTGTTTGTGGTGGTTGTCATTGATTTTAATCAGTGCATTTTTTAAATGTTGATCTGAATTCTGTCCTTGAAATACGCAGATGACATTTTAGGTTCACCGGCAGTGTGACATAATTGTTCTATGATTCATATGCTCTCTCAGGACTCTTGCATGTTCATTGTGGCTCAGTGATCAGTTCTAACCAGTGATGTGTGAGTGACAGTGTCAGATGTCACCATTAAGCTGCTGTAACAAAAAGTTTACCTGTAATTCTCAAGTTTATCTTCTCCCAAGCTTTCCTGAGACGGATTTTTGTCTTTTATTTTAGTGCAACATCCAGAATAATGTCTGGGACAAATAGAAGTTTTTAATAAATGAACAAATCCCTGCTGCTTGTTTCCCCATCTATCGGTGGTAGATATAACCTTGACCTTTCTAGCCCTGTGCTGTGTCCTGATGATTGAAATTGCCTTATGGCCAAAGAGACAGCCTATTCATTTGTGAGATGTCACCCTATAGTATTTTTATTTTAAAGAACAGGTAAAGTGAATTCCAAATCATCTGTGATTTTGGTAGATAAGAGAGTAGATTAAAAAAAGAAAAATAAAAAGAGGATAATGTCATAGTTTTCCATTTCAAGTTATACCACCCTTCAATTTCATGAGTAGAGAATTGAGAGAGAGGCATTATTTATCCCTAGATTTTATATTCGACTTTTCTCTATCATCTATCTTTATCCTAACTTTCCATTTGCCCCATTCTCCTTACCTTAGCATTATCCACCCTCTCAAATCCACTACCAAATCCTTTTTGTACTCTGGCCTAAATCAACATAGTTTACAGGGGCAGAGTCAGTGTTTTGAGAAAACTTTGAGAGAGGAAATTATTTCTGTTTTTCTTTTTCCTTTTCATAATATGTGGAGGTTTTGTGTGTATGTTTGTGTATCTGTGTGTGCGCATGTGTATATATATATGTCTGGTATTTATAGAATATAACATTACTTCTTCAGATTCAGGTTACTTTGCAAATTATATTGAACTTAGACCAAAATAATAGTTTTCATTTTCAAAGCCATTGTACATAAAGAGGGAATGGCTCAAAAGATATGAGGCATTAGCAGAAATTATTATACTTTCCCATAAATAAATCATAAGGTAGGAAATTCAGTTTGAATAACCAAGAATTTATTACAATTGTGTTTTATTAATTTATTCCCATCTAGGATTAAATTATAAAAAGAATTACTGACAAATGAAAACAACATATTAAATTTGTTAAGTTCAATTTATTGGGATTGATCCTTTTAAAGGCTAAGAATCTATGTCAATCTGTTTTGCTCTTGAAAGGATAAACTTAAAAAATTAAACCACAGGCAAACCATTTAGGGTCTTTCCCATAATCAAAGCTACATTAAGCTAGAATTTTTTTCTAAAACTATTAGTCTTATATAAATAATTTTTGTTTATTTTTTGTTTTTTAAATTAAAAAAATTTTTAATGTTTTATTTATTTCTAAGAGAGAGAGAGAGAGAGAGAGAGAGAACGTGAGCAGGGGAGGGTTAGAGAGAGAGGAATCCGAAGCAGGCTCCAGGCTCTGAGCTAGCTGCCAGCACAGAGCCCGATACGGGGCTTGAACCCAGGAACCATGAGATCATGACCTGAACCGAGGTTAGATGCTTAACCGAATGAGCCACCCAAGCACCCCACATAATTTTTATTTAATCTTACCTTTTTAAGAGGGAAAATTGCACTACTCTTCCACTTTCAGACATGCATATTGACATTTACGAGTTTTTAATAAAGATATATAATTCAGATAATTTAATTTTTTTTCTCTTAAGCATTTGAAGCATTTTTTTTTCCACAAATGAATGTTTTAGGTCCAGTTCAATTATTTATACATTATATATTGCTACAGTGTGCTATCTCAAAGGTATTTCTCCCGTGAAACATACATTAAATGATTATAATTTAATTGCTTTTAAATGTTGCATGATGAGGTATAAAATCCCATTTTACATTTTTCATGTGAGCTGTTAATGATAACTGCTTTTGGGGTGTGTGTGTGTGTGTGTGTGTGTGTGTGTGTGTGTGACCATGCAACTTTTAAACTTAAGTTTTGGTAAAATTTAGTTATATTATAAGGATTCTGTGAATACACCATCAAATAGCATAACCCTTCCCTATTTCAAATATTCCATCTCTTACATAAATTCTTAGACCTCATCCAAGGAAAAGAGCAAATGGACATACAATGAATAAATGTTACAAGATCTTGACTATGTTTACTATACTTGGCTATAAGAGGATCTGAAAACCTATGTCCTAGTGAAGTTTCTCTTCTATATTCATTCTCTCTAAGTTAGGAAGAAAAAAAATATTCGAATAGGAAAAGAAATAAAAATAAGTGTCTCTCTGCCTAACATGAGACTGTTTAGTTTTTCCTAACTCTTTAGGATTTTACATAATCTTTCTTGTATATGTTCATCAAATATATAGTCTAGTTTCTTTCTTTGGGTGATCAATTGATTTGATGTTTTGGCGTTTTTTTTGTTTTTTTTTTTTTTTTATTTTTCATGGACAATGTCTGTAATTTGCTCCCAAATTTGAACTCCTGGCAAAAATGAATGTAGAACAACATCAGACAATGTTGATTAGCACCAATATATCCAAAATCCTCAAAAAAATTCACAGAGAATGGCTGCCCATTGAATGAGAGTGATCTGTCAGTAGATTGATCTTGGTAGACAAACAGGAATAAATTGAATGAGTGACTAGAAAGACCAGACTTAAAGCTTCCTCACAAGGCACATCTTAAAATATTGATCTTAAAAAAATACTTTTGTTTATTTTTACCCAATACACTTAAACAAGCCAGGCATTTTGTTATTGCAAATAAAATAATTTTCATAAAATACTACTAAAATAAATATTACCATTTCTCCTCAATTTTTTTTAAATCTATCTTTCTATTATCTTTCTAGCAGCATTGACTATTGTCATCTGTATCCATGAATATCACTTAAATCTAAACCTCCATGTTCTGGTCTTTATGTTCTTACTCTGCCTTGAATTCTTTCTTCTCCTTTATTTCCTTTCCAATATTTTCTGTGCTTTTAATACAAAGTTATAGCTTCCAGTGGCCAATGAAATTATCTAAAAATGCTTAAGCATGTATCAACATTTTCTGTATTTCGTGGTTCTTACACCCTTTACCTGATTTATTCATTCACTAGTTCCTTTTCTTCCTTCCTTCCTTCCTTCCCTTCTTCCTTCCTTCCTTCCTTTCTTTCTTCCTTTCTTTCTTTCTTGAGAGAGAGAGAGCACAAGCAGATGAGAAGGGCAGAGAGAGAGAGAGAGAATCACAAGCAGGCTCCACATTCAGTGAAAGTGACCCTGACCTTGATCCCACAACCCTGGGATCATGACCAAGAGTCAGACACTCAACTGACTGAGCCACACAGGTGCCCCTCACCGGTTCTTTCAATAAACAGTCATTAAATTCCAAGAGAATATAATAATGCATAAAGCTCAATTGATGTCCTGAAAAATCTCACAGTCTAATGTCAGAAACATGTAAAAATGAGCTATGACCTTCCCAACTAAACAGAAATTTCTTGAGTACAGTGATTTTTTTTTTCTTTTTGTTCATCATGGTTTCATGGTATTCATAGTGCCTACAACTCTGGGGAGGGCACAGTAGATTCTTAATAAACACTTGACAAAATGGATTATGAAAATACAAATGATTAAGGTGTCATGATGAAGTACTGCTACAGTAGAGAAGTTTAGATAGAAAGAAACTGGATGGGTGTGCTGGAGTGCAACAAAAGCATCTCACAAAGAGATATTGGACTTTGACTTGATGCTCAAATGATGAGGGACAGTGACTCGTCATATGGCACCTTTTGGAACTGTGAGGGATTTGGTATAATCCTCTCCAAGCCCAAAACCACCCTACATTTCTCATGACAAACTCCCAGATCTCCTCAATATGGAAGGTTTTGTAGTTGCTGTTGTTTATATTTAAAGCAGATCCAATTTCTTTGCTTGAAACTCATGTTGATGTCAAGTCATAAGGAGTGAGTAGATCTGGGTTAGAAATCATATCATTCTAGTTATAACACGATATACCTTTACATCACTGCATGGCCTTTGAAAGTTAACTTTTCCTCTGTATGCCTCACTTTTCACACAAATAAAATGAAAATGTTGCAGTAGATATTCTCTGAGGTCCTTTTCATCACAGAACATTCTATGATCCTTGACTCTTAACTTCTAAAATCACCATTTTTAATAGACTGAACAAGAAAGAAGAAAAATACAAAGTGAAAGACCTTAGGAACACGTCACAGAGGTAACACGTTAGGAAGGCTGTAGTACTGCTATCTCAGGAAATTTGAAGGAAAATAATAGATATATATCTGGTTATGAAGAGCACAGTACTTTTGGGAGACAAGTGAGGTTAGTGCACAGGACTGGGAGTGTTTTGTTACTACATAACTATTTTTCCCTTAGGAAATGTAGAAGCAGCTACTATCCCCATGCACAAGGCTTAAATAAAGGAAAGAACTTGTATAGTTAATGAAAAATAAAAAAAGATAATTATTATGATGCCTAAAAAGATCAAAACAAATGCAGTCCAGAATTTAGCAATGCTACTTGGATCCTTCTATTTGATTTCTTATTGACAGCCTTAAAAGGCAAGCAACTTCACGAAGGCAGTGAGACATCTGGCCTTGAAGACTAGGGCAGTCCAGGACATGTGAAAACACTCATTCGGCACCATAAGTAAGCTGCCATCACTGTAGTAACCAGTCTGTGTGTGTAAGAATTCTTATGATTTGCTCAGCCCTGTCTTGAGCTGCTACCATGGCAACAGACATGGATAAAAGAGGATAAACACTTGATAAAGGCAAATGGGAAAAATCTCTACCTTCAGGGTGTAATAAATATGGTGAGTTTTCTAATGGGAAGCTTTCACTGCATGATGCTTTGGAAGGAAAATCAGTGTTAGGCAATGTGCTCAAAGAGTGTCCAGCAAGTTACCAAAATGACTGTGGAGACCAGGAAGGCAGTTTATTCACTCATCTATACATGTGTCCCTGAGTAACCACTGTATGCTAAACGCTGCTTGGAGGCTTGGAGAATGTAGCCCACACACAAGCTACTTAGTGCTGGCTCTCAAGTGGAAAGGGAAAAAACCCAGTCAGCTAATTAAAATACTAACTAGGCAGTATGTGATAAGTACGTAGAAGCTGTACCAAAGCAAATTTGTAGATTTTCAAAAGAGGAAAACATTATTTTTATTGAGGATATTAGGAGAAAAGCAAAGGGGAAATTATATTTGAGTCAGACCTCAAAATATTTTGTAAAATTAAACCCTTTATAAAAATAATGTGTATGTTTTTTTAATTTTTAGTTTTGAGAGACAGACAGAGAGAGAGAAAGAGAGGAAATGTGAATGGGGGAAGAGCATAGAGAGAGAGAGACAGAATCCAAAGCAGGCTCTATATTCTGAGGTGTCAGTACAGAGCCCAATGCAGGGCTCAAACTCACGAACTGCAAGATCACAACCTGAATCAAAGTCGGACAATTAATCGAACTGAGTCATCCAGGTGTCCCCCACAAATAATGTGTATGTTAAAAGTCATATATACTCATTAAATATAATTTCAAGAATATGGAAAAAATAGGATGGCAAAACATTAAATATTGACCAGTATGTTGGTATATTTACTTCAAGTCTTTGTATATATAATAATATTTGATTATGTAGCTTATTCTGATTTCTTTCCTTGTCATTCTTCTATAAGCATCTTCCCACACTTTTCCATGGCTTTAATGAAACTGATTCCTTATGAAAGCATTATTAGTAGAACCTGGAGTCTCTTTTCCATTAGTGGTTGAGGTCTCCCTGGGGGTCCAAAGGTAATAAAGAGAGATAGAGCCCAATTAGTCTAGAAGAAACTGAGAAAACTTTATTGAACTAATGCCCACTGGTATGAATGGGGACAGACAATATGACTTTTAACCCCCAGGTAAATGGAGTAAAAGTTTTCCGAATAATATATTATCTGAGTTTCAGTCAAGACTTTATTTTTTAATCTTTATCAATTCAATCCCATTATAAAAATCTATATCCCACAGGACCATTAGAAGAGAAAGGAAGAGAAAAAGCTTTTAATTGTCTTTAGATTTCTTATCTGATGCTCTTACTGTAGCATTGTGACCTTGAAAATACTGGATACATTTCAGGATTCTAATAATCAGATGCCTAATACACTGAGGTATTATGTCTACTTTGTCTAGATGGGAATCTCAGAGTCCGTATCAACATGTTTAAATATGACTGTGCCAACTTCTGATTCAAGTTGGTAATTTAAAGGCAGTTTAAAAGGTCTGATCACCAATTCCAATGTGTGTGTGTGTGTGTGTGTGTGTGTGTGTGTGTGTGTGTGCTGGAACGGGCTGGGAAGACATGTCCCACACCATCCACCAAGCACTTCTGAGACACTAGCTGGATGTCCTACCATTTAATTCAATTCTGACATAATCTAGCTGGATACAGTGTCACATCCCATAGGTTAAGGGCTCATTCCTACAAGATTGCCCCTCTCCCACTTTGGACACCAACTGCAAGTCCAGGTTGTCACCTGGGATTCTGACCAATCTGCTACAGGTTAGAGGTTCCAAAAACTCTCTCCTTGGTTTCAATTAAATTTCTGAAAGCAGTTCACAGAACTCAACCATATTTACTAGATGACCACTTTATTATAAAATAATATACTGAATAGCAGCCAGATGGAAAAGATGAGTAGGATCAAGTATGAGGAAAAGATGTAAAGTTTGCATGCTTTCTCTGAATGAACCACTTTCCCAATTCCTATGCATTTACAAGCCTGGAACTTTCCAATCATTTTCTTCCAGGTTTCTATAGTGGCATCACTATATACGCACGATAGATTAAATCATTGGTCATTGATAATTGATTCTCTCTAGCTCTTCCCTCCTCCCTAAAGGTCAGAGGAATGGGACTGAAAGTTCAAGTCTTCCAATAACATAGTTGTTTCTCCTGGCAACCAGTCCTCATCCTTAAGTGTTTCCAAAAGTCACTGCGTTCACACAGCAAGACCTTTGGGTGTCTCATCACTTCAGAAATTTCAGAGGTTTAGGAACTCTATGCCGGAAACAGATATGAAACCAAATATATGTTTCTTTTCTTAAGTTTTTTTTTTTTTTTGAGAGAGAGAGAGAGAGAGAGTAAGTGAGCATGAGTGGGGAATGGACACAGAGAGAGAGAGAGTGGAGGGGGAGAGGGAGGGAGGGGGGAGGGGCAGAGAGAGAGAGAAAGAGAATACTAAGCAGTCTCCACACTGTCAGTGCAGAGCCTGATAAAGGGCTCAAACTCATGAACCATAGATCATGACCTGAGCAGAAATCTAAAGTCGGACACTTAACTGAGTGTGCCGCCCAGGTGCCCCATATACGTTTCTTACTATAAATAGTATTATCCTACAATGCCACACTTATCTGCTCCAGAATCACACTACTATATATTACACAAGAATAAGGTACAAAAGTTTCACATTTGATGAAGAGAAGGAGGCCTCTGTAACTTGCACTATATAGAATGCAAAAAGAAGAGTGGTAAATGGCAACAGAGAAGTGAACCCAAGGGCTTACAAGGGAAGTATCAATGAAGAGATCACTGATTTCTCCTCTGGAATCCCTTTAGGACTTAGATATTGCAGACTCAGGAATTGCTGTTACTGCAGAGAATAGAAATGAGACAAGGGCTAAAAATTAAGCGTTTGAATGGTTGTATATAATGAAGCCAGTTGGGCTCCCAGTCTTTGTTCCCTAACTTTCTAGACTTGATTTTATTTTTCTTTATGAAAGTGAATCAGAGGGACTTCTGGCTTCAGCTATTAAGCATTAAAGGAGAGAAAATTGAAGACTTGTTTTGGAAACTGAGGCTCTGAATAAACTCTGCCTCCTAGCACTTTCTCCCACACAACTCCAGAAAACCAACAGCATGGTTGATAAATATCAGGAAGAAGAATAGGAAGCCCTTTTCTTAAGACTTACTGATATTGGAGCACCTGGGTAGCTGTCAGTTGGGCGTCCGACTTCAGCTCAGGTCATGATCTCATGGTTCGTGAGTTCAAGCCCCGCATCGGGCTCTGTGCTGACAGCTCAGAGCCTGGAGCCTGCTTCAGATTCTGTGTCTCCTCTCTCTCTTCCCCTTGTTCACATTTTGTCTCTCTCTGTCACTCTCTCTCAAAAATAAATAAACATTAAACATTTTTTAAAAAGCCTTGATGACACTGACATTTGGAGGCTATTGATCAAAAAGCTGCTGGCCACTGAAACGCTGAGGAATGAATCCCTCCTGCTCGCTTGATCAGCCCACGAAGTCACACAGAGATTTCAATCCCAGCTTTTTAGAATGACTCATTTCTTGCATCTGAATGGATGGACTACTCCCGGAAGGAAATAAAAGTGTCATTGTTATTCTTGGTGGACTTTCCATTTGCCTAGGACTGTATCACAGGCAGCTCTATGTCCTAGAGACTGCAAAGTCATACCTTCATCTGGGAGCATCCTGCTGTGTCTTCTGTTTTGTGAGACCATCTTCATAAGTGCCCATTAAACGATTTACTAGCTTCTAAGTAGGTTAGCATTTCTCAATCAAATATATCACGATTCTGTCTTGACAATCTCATAACAGTACACATTTGTTATTTAGAATATGAACATGTATATCTGAAAAAATACAAGAAGAATTTAATCTTATTGCATGTGAAGAGTGGGATGCAGTAGGGAGGAGAGGAAAGACAATTGTTTTTTGCAAAAAATATCTTACAGTTTTATGAGTTTTTAAAAATAATTTGTATCTAATGCTTCCGTTTGGGAGAGTAGAAGACAAAAAGAGAGGGAATTAGCTCTATACAGTGTAATTTAGGCTCTTCATAGAATAGAGATTAATCGATAAGGTAACTAGGGTCTCAATTGGTTGAGCCTCTGACTCTTGATTTCGGCACAGGTCATGATCCCAGGGTCATGAGATCAAGCCCTGAGCCAGGCTGTGCTGAGTATATAAATCCTGCTTGAGATTCTCTCTCCCTCTCTCTCTCTCTCTCTCTCAATCTCTCTTTCTGTTTCTCTCTCTCTCTCAATCACAGTCTCTGTCTATCTGTCCCTCCCTCTGTCCCTTTTCCCTGCTCACATGCTCTCTTTCTCTATAAAATAAAAAAATAAAGGTAAAAGTGATTAATAATAAATAAGGTAGTTGTAGGTACCAAGTTAAAGGAAATCATAGTCTGATTTAAGTTCCAAAACAAAGGAGAAAGTATGACTTTAGTTGATCTTCTTTTTAGAGAAGAAAATTGAAATGTTAAAAATGAAGACTTACTAAATTTAAAGCTTATCTAAATTGTATAACAATAAGCATTTAAGCTTTATATTCATTTTTCTCAGTTTTGTGAATTACTTTATAAAGTTGCAGTGAAAATTTAATGTATACATAAGTCTTTTGTTTATTTGGCCTAGATATTTTCCTGTCTCCCTAAAATAATTAGGGTTATTTTCCCTGGTTAGATTTGAAAGGAAAAAAATTCTGGGCACAAAAGAAATGAAACTTTGCAGACTCTTGAAACTTGTCAAATTGCTTTCTGAGAGATTTATAACAATATTCACACTTACCAGGTAACAGATGAGATGAGAGTAGAGAAATTCTATGAATTTGGGGACTCATAGATAGCCCATTGTGGATTATGCACATAATGGAAAGTAGCAGAAAAAATAATTAGAAAGTGGTATTTGGACCAGTTAAGGAAGGTTTGGCTGACACATTTTAATATATTCTATTGGCAGTAGCAAACCTTTTATTTTTTTAAATGAGGGACAAAAAAGAGTAAAAGACAAGGACATGATCCAATTCAGTAAGTATTTATGGAATTTCTACATGATTTTATGCATCATGCAGTGCACAAAATGAATAAGACATGCCCTTTGCTTCCCAGGGCTCAGAGTTTAGAGGGAATGACTGACATAATGATGAATAGCTTTTAAAAACAATATTGATCTGATAAGTACTAAAGAAGTTTGAGGTGCCAGCCAGAGCACAGGGGTAGGGTACCTAAAACTTAATGAAAGTAACTTAGAAAAACTCATAAAATGTCCACTTGAAGTCTGATCTTGAAAACTCATGACATCAGCAGATAGAGATGAAAGTTAAGGACGTCCAGGAGGAGAGGCAGTACTAATCATATGCTGAGAATGCATACATTTCAAATATTATTTAAGTTGATAGATTAAATAAATGGAGTAAAGTATAAAATTAATAAAACACAAGTGAGTGTAAAATTTCACATGCTAGAAGTCATATCATAAGAGCATCAAATCGAAGAGCTCTCCAAGTATTTAAAACTTCTATTCAATAAAAATATCAACAATAAAATTTAGATGAAAGCAGCAAATTGGAGGAATGATTGCAAATTATAAGCCAAATGAAAAGCAAGTAGCCTAGATGTAGAAATGTGTTTTATTTTAAATATTTTTTAAAAAATAAGAGGACAGAATAATTTATCAGTGGACTGATCTGGCAAACAATACTATGGTCTGACAGAGAAAAAACATAAATTCCAATAGAGGATATCCCACAAAATGCCTGAACAGTACTTCTCAAAAGCATCTAGGTCATCAAACACAAAGACAGACTATGAATGTATCATAGCCACGCAAAGTCCAAGGACACATGACATTTGCACGTGGTATGGTATCCTGAATAGGAGCCTGGAACACAAAAAGAGTACCAAGTAAAAATTTAAGAAATTGTGCAACTATGGACTTCAGTCAGTAAGAGTTATTACATACCCATATTTCTTCATTATGTGTAACAAATATACCGTAATAGTGTAAGATGTTAGTAAGAAGAGAAAAGGATTCATGTGTGGAAATTCTCTGTTCTAATTTTTCTACAAATCTACAACTCCTAAAAACCAGTCTATTATTTAAAAAGCAATAAAAACATGAAGATCTTAATTGGAAAACTGATAACAGACACAAACAGGAAATTTATTCTATAAAAAACATATTATATTTAAATAAAATATTTAATGTTCGTTCTAACCATAGAAATCAACATTAAATTTGCTTGACTTTAAATGAAACAACTGATACCTATCAAATACACATAGTTAAATGATGAAATATGGGGAAACAAGGAGTCTCTTCCTTGGATAATAAGACCGAATTCTGGAGGACTAACCAGCAGCTAAAATACAAATATTCAATAATAGTCACCCCTTGGGAAAATAAGTAAGGCTGCATTTGTGGACTCAGATACATTTCAGTATTCACTGACATGGTGTGTATGATTTCAGAATATTGGAACATACATTAATATTCAGGAATGAAGATTTGTGTGTTTTTTGTGTGTGAAATAGTCAATTAGTGAATTTCCATCTATGTCTGAATGAAAATGGTTACGTGCATATATAACTATGAATCGTGTGTGCACTTTGTTGTCCTGAATGTGTTTCCTTTTTTTTTTTCTAGATTAAATTTTCTTAAGGAAATTACTTTTTTCTAATCTTCAAAGTCGTTGTAGGATGATGGGAATATTCTGTTCCTCTAAGTCAAATCTTAGGGAGGAGAATCTTAAGCCATGTGGTGAAAAATAATTGATCAGTGGCACACCTTTCATCTTTTCTTAACCCAGTGTCTGTAATCAAATTAGGTTTATAGAAACTGATTTATGTGAGTATTTTCTCAATTCTTCTAAAGATGGCACACAGCTAATAACCATTCTAGATGCAGAGAACAAGAGTGAACTTATTACATACAGTGGGTATTTTATGTTACTAGGGTCCAACTGAGAAGAACAGCCATGTGTTCCTGTTACAGTCACCCCGAAGGGTAAGGGTTCTATCTTTTCTGTCTATGATTCTTTACTCATTCTTTCACTTTTCTGAGCTTCCCGTAAATACCCAATAAATACATGTTTTATTTAGCTTAGCCAGAATGTGTTTCTGTGGTTTGAAAGTAATAGTAATTGCACTTGTAAATGTGTGAGTGTTATTCACAGTAATGTGCCTGCACAGTGAGACTATGTAAGTATGTTGTACTCACACCACAGTCTTATATGCTTATAAAGCTCCACATACATGGAATTTCTTTCTGTTCTTTGAATTCATGAAGTTTGCTTCTCTCTAAGGCCTTTGTTCTTTCTGTTCAATGTTCCAGGAATATTTTTCCTCCTTTTCTTCACAAGGAGTCTCCTTCACATTCAAGTATCATCCCTAGGGGACGTTTCTTTACCACCCTTTTGAAGTATCTTTCATCTCTCCCTGTCTCCCTACCCATTTCCACATTGTCCTGGATTATGTGTTTGGCAGTCTTTAACTCTAACTGAAATTATCTTGATATTTACTTACCCTGACTATCATCTATTTCTCCCAACAGAAGATAAATAAGATCCATAAAAATGGACAATTCATAATGATAAAAGGGTCAATTCTCTAAGAAGACATAGCAATTCATGATGACAGTTGGAAATTTCAGTACCTTTCTATCAGTACTTGACAGACCTAACAGGCAGAAATTTATAAGGATATGGCTGAGTTGAACAGTGCCGTCAATCAACTGATAGAATTGACATTTATAGAACACTTCATAAAATGTCAGCAAAATACATATTCTTTTTAGTTCATATGGAAGATTCATCAAGACAGGCCACATTCTGGGCCATAAAAATCACCTTAATAAATGTAAAAGAATAGGAACCAGAAAAAGTATGTTCTCAGACCATAGCGGGAATAAACTATATATCAAGAACAGAAAGATAGCTAGAAATCCCCATACATTTTGAAATTAAATGACATGCTTCAAAATAGCACATGTGCCACAAAAGAAGTCTTAAGAGAAATTTTAAAATATTTTAATAAAATAAAATAAAAATATAATGTATCAAAATTTGTGGGATGCAGTGAAAGCAGTACTTAGAGGGAAATTTATGGTGAATGAATTTATATTTTAGAAGTTAAGAAAGATCTAAAATCTATAATCAAAATTTCCATCTTTGGAAACCAGAAAA
>NW_027530545.1:15227014-15255482 GCF_008692635.1 Crocuta crocuta | reverse complement strand
AAACCAGAAAAAGAAGAGGAGGTTAAAACAAAACTAAGCAGAAGAAAATATATAATTAAAATTAGAGCAGAAATCAATAAAATTGAAAACAAAAATCAATATAAAAATCAATTAAACCAAAAATTGGGTCTTGGAGAATATAAATAAAATTGATAAGCCTTTAGTCAGTGTAATAAAGAAAAAAAGAGACAAGACAAAGTGCTGATAACAAATGAAATAAAAGATAAGTCCATTAAAATGACCCCATTATATTTTTGGGCAATGGCTGTATCTTATTGTGTAGAAAAATACTCCCCACATAGTAGTTACTCAGGAATACATGTTGTGTAAAAATGAATCATTTTGATTGTCTGAATTTTTTATTTTTCTATAAGAAAAGTACATTATTTTTAGAATTAAAAAAGTGAAAAACATTCAATTAATTAAAAAACGCTAGTCAACAATCCAAGTAAGAAGCAATACTGAAGCAAAGGAAAGATTAAGCAAACTGACAATTGGTAAATAGACATTTTTTTGGTTTTTCTTTTTGTTTTCAGAAATGCAAAAAATCAGGGCGCCTGGATGGCTCAGTCAGTTAAGCCTCCGACTTAGGCTCAGGTCATGATCTCACTGTTCATGGGTTCCAGCCCCGCATCGGGCTCTGTGCTGAGAGCTAGCTCAGAGCCTGGAGCCTATTTCAGATTCTGTGTCTCCCTTTCTCTCTGACTCCCCTCCCCTGCTCACACTGTCTCTCTCTCTCTCTCTCAGAAATAAATAAAAGTTAAAAAATTAAAAAAATAAAGAAATGCAAAAAATTGAGAAAATCCATGTCAAATTACCTTGCTAGGGATAAATTGAAAAGTAAGGCTATTGGTTTATCAATAAGTATTGAGATTAAAGCAATGAAATGACTATTTGGAGGAATATCTGTAAATAGAAAGAGAAAAAGAATAAAAATTTTACTGTTTTACCAGGGAAGATACAACCGGAAAGTAAAAAAAAAAAAAAAAGATGTGTAGAGATATAAATAAGAAGGTAAATTAAAGTTATTAGCTTGCAGTAGAAAAAATACACTATGAGTGCTACTCTGAGGGTGAAGATTACCATTGTCTTTGGGTAGAATATTGAGAATCTAATAATTTTTATGATGCCATTGGGTGTATCATTAAATTATCTAGATACAGGGCTCAGACAAAGTAACAAATGGTAACCTGGAAAACCAGAACAAGATTATAAAATTGAGAAGATATAATGAGACAAAATTTGGTTTAATAAAAAATGTACAGTAAAGGGGTAGGGTGTAATAGTTTGTGGTCAGAGGAAAATCCAGTCTCTTGACCACTTGTAGGTATCTATGTAGACTCATGAACACATCACAACAGTACCTATAAGCAGACAGGGTAGGGGAGGTGGAGAGGAGTTTGGGGGGTTGGGAGTTGGGGGAGGCAATGGAACTGGCAGAGGGTCTTGCTGAGGAGGCTGTTTCAGCCTCAGAGCCAGAAGGGCTCTTCTATCTTTTCTTTACCTGGACACACATTGCCCCAGGCATTTGCCTCAGGCAGGCAGCTGAGAGGTATAGTGTCCTTCCTTCAGTGTCCAAAAACCTCGAGAAAAGTTTAAAATTAATA
Source organism: Crocuta crocuta (assembly GCF_008692635.1). Taxonomy (NCBI): domain Eukaryota; kingdom Metazoa; phylum Chordata; class Mammalia; order Carnivora; family Hyaenidae; genus Crocuta; species Crocuta crocuta. The sequence goes on along the minus strand of NW_027530545.1, from coordinate 15,253,875 downwards.
GTCAGACACATAAAAGTAAATTTAGAATGAACTTTTAGTACCTCTGCAATATTTCTGGTCCCTTTATTTGGTCTTTTTGTACCATACCCACATCTCTTTACAGTCTGCTTTGGTAATATAAGTTTAGAAAGGTTCAGAATTTTTATACGTGGATTTTTTTTCTTTCTTTAAACTTTATTAAAATATTTTTCCCCTTGAGGACTTTAAGGATTTGGGTTGGAAACAGTTTATTTTAATTTTCATACAGTGAAATGTAACAATTTTAAGTACAGAGTTTGGTGAGTTTGACTTAGTGTAAATACCCATATAACCAGCACACTAAACAAAATATAGAGCATCTTCAAAACCCTAAAACTTCAGGGGTGCCTGATTGGCTCAGGTGGTTAAGCATCCAACTTCAGCTCAGGTCATGGTCTCACGGTTCATGGGTTCGAGCCCCGCCTTGGGCTGTGTGCTGACAGCTAGCTCAGAGCCTGGAGCCTACTTCAGATTCTGTGTCTCCCTCTCTCTCTGACCCTCCCCTGCTCAAGCTGTCTCTCTTTTTCTCAGAAATAGATAAAAACATTTAAGAAATTTTTTTAAAAACCCTGAAACTGCCTTTGTGCCTCTTTTTAATTGGTCTCCTTTTCTACCTGCCTCTCTCCAATTCTAAGGCAACCACTGCCTTGATTTACATCAGGATGGATTAGTTTGCTACTTCTAGAAACTCATGTAAATGAAACCATCCACAACATAAGACTTCTTTCACTCAACGTAATATTTTTGGTTTTGTTTTTAAATATTTGTCTATGTTGTCTATGTATCAGTAGTTGATTATACTTTTTTGATAATGCTTGTTTTTTTTTTTTAATTGAAGTATAGCTGACACACAATGTCATATTAGTTTCAGGTATACAACATAGTGATTCAACAACTCTATACATTACACTGTGCTCATCACAAGTGCAGCTACCACCTGTGATGATACGTTGCTATTATAATACAATTAACTACATTCCCTCTGCTGTACCTTAGCAACTTTATTTCTGATAAGTGTGTTCTATTATGAATTTAGTATGCTTTATTTCTGCACTTACCTATTGATAGACATTTGTGCTGTTTCCAGTTTGGGCTGATCATAAATAAAGATTTTATGAACATTTTTGAATGAAACTTTTAAAAAATATATTCATTTACCTTTTTGAAATATATACTTTCTCTTCTGCTTATTCTTCTCCTCCTCCTCCTCCTGAGAGAGAGAGAGAGAAAGAGAGAGAAAGAGAGAGAGAGAGAGAGAGCACAGGGGAGAGGGGCATAGAGAAAGAGAGAGAATCTCAAGCAGGCTCACGCTGAGCATGGAGCCCAACAGGGGGCTTAATCCCACAATCCTGGGATCATGACATAAACTGAAATTAAGAGTCAGTAACTCAACCTACTGAGCCACAAAGCACCCCTAAAAATATGCTTTCATAATTAGGAGTAGAAATGCTAAATCGTAGGGTAGGTATATTCTTAATAGTACTCTAAAATAAATTTACATTTTATGCTTTCTGGTGGACTGAATAATGGACCTTTGAAGATGTCTACATCCTAATCCCCAGAATTTGTAAATATGTTACCTCATGGTGACAAAGAGTTTGTATATGTAATTAGGTTAAGGGTCTTCAGATGGGGCAATACCCTGGATTATGCTAATGGGCCCAATATAATTCCAAGGAATAATTCCAATTACTGCCTTATAAGAGGAAGGCAAGAGAATCAGGTAGAGGAGATATGGTATAGAAGATATTAGAAGAATGCACTTTATTATTTTTTTTTTTAGAAGAATGCACTTTGAAGAGGAAAGGAGGAAAGGACCATGAGCCAAAGAATGTAAGCTCTCTCTAGAAAGTAGGAAAGGCAAAGAAACATATTCTCTTCTGAAACCCCCAGAAGGAGCACAGTCCTGCCAATAACTTGATTTTACCCTTCTGACCTCCATAACTATAGGAGAATATCTGTGTGTTGTTTTAAACCAAATAGTAATTTCTTAGGGCAGCAAAAGGAAACTAATGCACACTGATGTCAGTAATATATGATAGCTGAATTATGTCCTACCGAAACTTGAAACTGTCATTGTATGTAATTTTAGCCATTCTAGTAAATACATAGTTGTAACTCACTGCAAGTTTTAATTTGCAAATTCAATTTTCCTAATGACTATTAAATATGAATATATTCTTAGTATTTTAGGAAAATTCAAATTTTCTTTTGTAAAGTGTCTGATAAGTTTTTAACCATTATTTTTATTGTGCTGTTTGTTTTTTTATTATTCAGTTGAAAGAGTCCCTTGTATAATCCAGATACTAGTTTTTATAATAAATGTATTACAAATTTTTCTCTAAGAGTGGCTTATATTTTTACTTTCTTAATGATGTATGTTGATGAGCAGAACATTTTATTGATGAAGTTCAATTAATCTTTAGATTTTATGACTACTGCTGTTTCTGTTCTAAGGAAATGTTTATTACTTCAGGATAAAAATATATTTCATATGATTGTTTTTGCTTTGAAGATTTATAGTATCAACTATATATTTAGGAGTCTCATCCATCCATTTAAATTTTGTGTATGGTTCGATTTAAGTGTTAAGGCATACTGTTTTTTATAAAGCTCTTCGATTGTTACAGAACCCTTTGTTGAAAAGACTGTTTTCTTTCTGAATTACCTTGGCACTTTTATTAAAAATCAATTTATTACAAAAGTGTGGTTCTATCCTGAACCCTCAGTTCATTCAATTAATATATTTTTGTCTATCTTTAAATTTTTAATATTGACATTGTATGTAATGAACTTATTTTTTGCAGCAATTTTGATGAGCATAAAATTTTAATTATGTAGAAGTACAATTTATTAAGTTTTGTCTTTATGGATATTGCTTTACTTTTTTATCTTATCTAAGTAATGTTTTTCCAGTCTAAGGTTGTAAAGATACTCTTCTATTTTTCATAGAATTCCTTAGAGTTTTCTATGTAACATCTCATCATTTATAAATAAGAGTGTTTTGTTACATCCTTTCAAAACTTTAAATTGTTTTTATTCTATTTCATTGGATAGTATCACATGTACATGATTGAAAAGGACTAGAGGATATACCCTTGTCTTGTTTCCAAATTCAGAAAATCTTCAATACTGCATCATTCAGTGACATTTTAATTAATGTGTATGTGCATTTTTTTTTTAAGACGAATACATTCTTTTCTACTTCTAACTGTAGGAATGTTTTAAAGATAAATAAGTGTTGACTCGTTGTCAGATCCATTTTTCTGTGTCAAGATGACCATAATTATGTTCGTCTTTATTCTATAACATGATAAATTATACATGATTTTGAAAGTTAAATCAACTTTACATTCTTACGATAAACCACACATAGACCTAGCACATTATTTGCTTTATACATTACTGAAATTAATTATCTAGTATTTGTTGAGAATTTTGTTGTATTTTTATTTTAATTATTTTTGTATTATTTTTTATATTCACAAAGAATATTGGTCTGTAATTTTTATTTCTCATGATATTTTTGCCATGTTTTGTTACATGATATGGCTTCATAAAACATGTTGAGAATAGTTGTCTCCTATGCTTTGGAAATAGTCTGCATATGTTTGGTATTTTTGTCTCAAATGTTTGATAGATTTTACCAATAAAAAAATAGGGCTGAATCTGGAATTTTATTTTTGAAAAGTTTAATTGTGCGTTCAGTTTTTTAAAATAGTTATAAAATTAATCATATTTAAAAATTTTGTGCATATATGCTATTTTGGTAAATTGTACTGTTCAAGGATAATGTCTGGTATATCTAAGTTGTTGAATTTATTGGCATAAAGTATTCTATAACTTTTTATTGTCCTCTTTAAGGTATGTATAAAATTTAATGCTCTTTAACATGTGCCTTTTTTTGATACTGTGAATCTTGTATATTATATCTGTGTATTGTGTGTGAGTGTATTTTCTTTCATCAGTATTGCTAGATGGAGTATTTTGTAAATGTCAATTAGATTGTTAATTTACAGTGCTATTTAACTTATTGATCTTCTGCTGTTTTGATTCATTGATTATGAACAGAATGAGATTGAAGTCTCCAGAGTACTTGTAATTTCATCCTTGTGTTATTACTGTCAGACTTCAAAATGTTTACTGTATTTCTTTTTTCCTTGTCAAGGCCACGTGAAGATTTTTCCAGAGCCTCACTGTGAGAACGCGTTGGAGTTCCTGGAGAAAACACTTATAAAAATGTATGCTCTCCCTAAGACTACAACTCCCAAGAATATCTCACTCTTACACTAATCTACACTCAGCCACCAACAAGGTAAAAACAAATAAACGAACAAACAAACATATAAGTGTTTCTCCCATTTCAGGTTTCAGCAGCTTCTTCTCCAGGTAGGCAGATTTCAGCTGCTATCTTCCTCCAAATGACCTATCTCTCTAGATACAATGGTGATATATCCCCTGTGGCTTCAGTCCTCTGATAAATCCATGAAAAAACTTTGGTTTGTAACTTATACAATCTTTTCTTGTTGTAAGGTTAGGAGTGACGTGTTCCAAATATTTATTTGTCAGAGATGCAACTAGAAGTTCTTAGTTATCTTTTAAATCATGTTTTTCATTGGATAATATTTGATATTTTACATGGATGCCTCCCTCTGACGCTCTTCATTTCTTTGTATAAATTCAAATTTTCAGCTGGCATTTTTTTTCTTTTGGATTAAAAAAAATTACTTGAAATAGTGTAGGTAAGCTTGAGATGAATTCTCTTAGCTTTTGTCTGAAAGAATTTTATACTTTTTTCATTAACTTTTCTCCCCCCTGGATATAGAATTCCCATTTGAGAGTTTTCTGCTTAATGTCTTTTTCAGTGCTTTAAAATTTTTCTCTTTATTACTAGTTTTCAGAAATTTGATTTCAACATGATTTTATGTGGTTTATTTTGTGTTTGTTCTGTCTGAAGGTCATTGAGAGTTTTGAATTAGTAGATTTATACTTTTCATCAAATTTGTAAATTTTATTATTTTTTAAAAATGTTTATTTTAAAAGAGAGTGCATTCACCTATGAGTGGGGGAAGGATAGAGAGAGGTAAAGAGAGAATCTCAAGCAAGCTCCATGCTCAGTGCAGAGCCTGACAGAGGGCTTGATCTCATGATCAGGAGATCATGACCTGAGCCAAAATTAAGAGTCAAACGCTTAACCGACTGAACCACCCAGGCACCCGTGAAATTCTATATTTTAAATCCTCTCTCCTGTCTTTCTTGAAGTTTGATACACATTTTTTGGACCTATTCATGTTACTACATGGGTCATGAAAACTCTGTTTACTATTTGTTTGTCTATTTTCTGTTTGTGTTTTAGCTTTTATAATTTTTATTAGTACAAATTTTTGTTTGCTTAAAATTCTTTAAGTTTGCTGATATTTTCTTGAAAGCTATTAACCTTTCTAATTCATTTTATACCTTACATGTTATATTTTTATATTAGTATATTTTATGTTCTTTTTTAAGCTTCTATTTCTCTCCTTAGTTTTTAGTGCTTGAACATATTGTTAGCAGTTGTTTTAAAAAGGCTTTCTGTTAATTTTATGTTTCTACCATGTCTACATTTGTTTCCATTCACTGACTTGTTCATGGGTTACATTTCCTTATTATTACTAGAATTTTTTTTTTTACTAGACATTGTGCATTGTGACTATTACATTATTAAGTGGTGAATGTCATTATCTTTCCTTTTTTTAAACATTAGACTTTGTTCTGACAGGCAATTAAGTTATATACCAAGCCACTTGATCTTTTCAGATTTTCTTTGTAATTTAGTTATGGTGAGCATAGGAAAGCTTTTAATTCAAGGCTAGTTTAACATTACCCAAGCATGATTTTTCTGGAGACTTTACTGAACACCCTTTATAATAAACAAGGCATGTCCACTCTGATGAATTAGAACTCAGTTTCCCCCAGCCTGTGGAAATTGTTTAGTTTATTCCTTCCTTGTCATTCTTTTCTTGCCCTTATGGAGTTTCATTCTGAACATCCATGACATACAATTTAGCAGCTACCTCAAAGGGAATCTTGACCAGTTTTCTTCACCTTTATGTCCATTTAGAAACCTCATTTTCATTACTTTGAAATTGTAACCACTTTATCCTCCCTGAACTCTGATCTCTCACTCCTAAACTTAGTGATATTTCCATACATTACTTGTATGACCCTGCACAGTATTCTGAAATGTATTTTCAGGCAGAATGCTAGGGTGATTGTAGATTTGGTTTCACTTTTCTCTTCCTTTCAGGGATCAAGGTTCTGCAATGACTATTTTCCCATGTTTGAACACAATCGTCCAAATATTGTGTCTAGTGTTTTTTTAGATATTTACATCAATAGGAAGGACTATTCCAATTACATCGGGATGGTCAGTAACAGAATTAGCATATCTATGTTGAAATTCTTATCAGCTAATTCCAAAATCTGGGTCATTTTTCTGCTTCTATTGACTATTTTCCTCTACATCATACATTGTTATATTTTCCTGTGTATCTTCATGTCTGGTAGTTATGTATTTTAAGTGATGTGCTTAGAAGACTGAAGTATATTATTTCCCTCCAAATTGTGTTGAGTTTTATTTTAGAAGAATGTTACAAGTGAATTATCTTGATTTTATGGAGACTAGGATTTAAGTTGTACTTTATATGAGTCAATCTGTTTGTTTTTTACTCTTAGTCCTAAAGAGAATCACTTAGTTCTGGAATATGGGTTTTAAGTATAAGACATGGCCCTTTTGAGAATTCGGTGGGAAGTCTGACATGGTTACCAAGGCCCTCTAGTATGATACAAGCTATACAAGCTATTACTGGAAAAAGAAGGAAATTTAGTTATTTATTTATTTTAGGTTAGTTGAACTGTATCAGATAATCAAATGTGTGGATATATCTTATAGTCCATTTGCTTTATTCCTTTTTTTCAGACATGTAAGACTCCTGACAATGGGTTCAATGGGAGACCTTTCACATTGTATTCAGTGTGCAAAATTTTTAGGCAAATATCTATTCAGGCATTGGCATTGAGAATTTTTTTAGGAAATAATGAATAATAGTAATTCAACACCATTTCTCAAGATGAGGGTTTGATAAGTTAGTTACAAGTTAAAAAAAAAAGGTATCTATGAGCAGACTAATGCCATCAATGAGTTTACTATCTTTATGTAGTTCTTGAGCCCTGAGAATACTCTCTAGCCATTGCTGGTTGTGATTGTCATGTTCAAAAAGTAATTAGAAGACAAGTGGGATTGAGGCAAAATAAATAAAGGTCAGAGTGGTAGAGACCATAGAGGTAATCAAGGCTTAGATTATGTTAGGCCTTGCAAGATATTTAAATTCTAATAAGTGATATGAGGTCATTGGAACACTGAAAACCTGACAATGATATGATCTTATCCATATTCTTAAAAAATTACTCTGTCTGCTGTATGAAGAATGAACTATACATGAATAGGATGGAAAAAAAAAAGTAATTTTCCTTAGAAAATTATCAGTTCTATAGTAGATTTGGTCAAAGTGAGTAAGAGTGGTAAAAGACATAAGTTATGATTCCTTTCCACCCCTCCCCCCCAAAAAAAGCACCACAAACGTTTAGCATGTTTCAAGGGGCTACATTCTTTATTTTTTTTATGACGTCAAGTGAGAGTCAAGTCAATGCCTGCCAATCGTGTTATTAAAGATAAAACTTGCATTTAACGCGAATAACATATAATGAGACACATAGGAAGATTGTTCTAACAGCACCTGTGGTTCAGTAAGACAAGAAAACGTCATCTTCTTTTTGTTGTAAAAATTATAAGGTTTCCACATGGATACTTTATTTTCTCAACCAGTCTTTGTTGAGAGTCTCATTGAAATTTGACCCTGAGAAGTCTGAATGTTGAGTTTCATTTAGGTTGGTACCTAGATGGGGTCAAAGTACAGTTTGGAGACCTGACATCTTCTTATTTTGGGATAAATGATTTTTGTAAGCAAAAGAGACAAAGGAGGAGAGACATTAAGTTGTTCAGAAACCACTTCTGGAATAGCCACTGGTTCTAAGCATGAGAATAGTGTCTTAAAGAAATGCAAATATTAACTAGAAGAAAGACATAGTCTTAATTTTTAACCTTAAAAACAACCCAGGGATTCTCTTATGTAAAAAATACAGGTGGTTGTTTAGCACCATATAAAAAATAAATGTTGGGGACTGATATTTTCCCCTTAGTTTTGTTCTTCTGATTTCCATCCAATACATGGTAAGCTATGCTATTTGGAATCATCATCTAATCATTGGTTTATGCAGCAGATTAGATATTTATCTGTGAACTTTATTTCAAAGAGCTTAAACTGCAGAGTGGTGAAACCTTCAGCTATTGTTAATGGTAATGACTGCTATGGGGAAAAGAAGCTGCTGAGAGGAACTTTTACAATGCTTCTCCTGCAGCTACCCTGCTGAGAGCCTAGGAAGCATTAGCTGATCCCCAGAGAGAATCTCAGATAAGACTGTTGGGGTAAGGTAGGCTGTGTGGAATTTTCTATCTTATCTTTTCTCTCAGATACCTCATCCAACTTCTCATCAAAATGTCTCTTTGAACATTCCCTCACACAAAAAAGAAATGGCACTTGTTTTCATTGTGGGAGTGGATTTCATAACAGAGACATGGTTTGATTATTTGTCATGGGTTTTTATTCTCTAGCCTGATGGAAAAAATGTGCAAGTTTTACATTTTCATAAAACAAATAGAGCTGGGAGTTTTGCAAATTACATAGCAGATTTTATGTAATTTTTTCAGTTCTCTTAGATACTTCCCGGTTCCATTTTTCTTTTCCTTTAGAGTCTATGAAGGAGAAAAGAGAGGCATTGAAAGAATACACTCAGAGCCTAAAAAGGCAGTAAAATAATGGGAAATTGCCACAGGAAATGCTGGAGAGAATGCACTATAGATGGTCCCCAACTTACGACACTTTGGTTTACAATTTTTTGACTTTACAATAATGTAAATGCAGTGTGCATTCAGTAAAAACCTTACTTCCAGTCTTGGATTTTGATCTTTTCCCCAGCTAGTGATATGCATATGATTCTCTCTCCTGATCCTGGGCAGCAACAGACAACCCACATCTCCTACTCTGCCGCATGATCAAGAGGGTAGACAATGGAGGCTCTTATCTTACACTTTTTTTCTTTTTCTCTATACTGTTCTATGTCATACAACCATTCTGTTTTTCACTTTCAGGACAGTGTTCAGTAAATTACATGAGATATTTAACACTTAATTATAAATAGACTTTGTGTGATTTTGCCCAATTGTAGGCTAATATAAGTGTTCTGAGCATGTTTAAGGTAGGCTGGGCTAAGCTAGGTCAGTAGGTTAGGTGTAGTAAATGCATTCTCACTTATGATATATCCATAAGTCTATGGCGGGTTTATTGGGATGTAACATCATCATAAGCCATGGAAGATCTGTATATACACACAAAAAGTCAAATAAGAGAACAGAAGAGTGAAAGAAATTAAAAATAGGTATAATTTTTCTTGTTATCTGCATATATATATATATATATATATATATTTGACATATACTTGTTTTCGTATTTGGCTAGATATCTGTTCCCCAATCCTTTCTCGTTTCTACAAGATAAAGGAGATTAGCTCTTTGTTGCATGCTAAAGTGACTGTGATTTTTGGAAGGAAGTGAAGAGAAATACATCCCTTTCTCCCTCTTGTTCAGATAATTTTTAGTTATTGGGAAAATCAAACAAGTAGACCAGCCCAAGTGTTAGGCTTCTACTTGCCTTACTAACTCAGAATGTGGCCCAGAGATGAGCAGCATCAATGTCACCTGGGAGCTTATTAGAAATCAAGAATCTCTGGGTCCACCCCAGACCTAATGATTCAAAAGTTCTGGAGTGGATCCAGAAATCTGTTTTATCAAAGTCTCCCTGGGATTTTTATGCAGTCTCTCTATATTTTTTTAAATATATGTATTTATTTCTAGGAGAGAGAGAGAGACAGAGTGAGCAGGGGAGGGTCAGAGAGAGAGGGAGATACAGACTCTGAAACAGGCTCCAGGCTCTGAGCTGGCAGTCAGCACAGAGCCCGAAGCAGGACTCGATCCCACGAACCGGGAGATCATGACCTAAGCGAAAGTTGGACGCTTAACTGACTAAGCCACCCAGGCACCCCAGTCTCTATATTTTTTAAAGCTCTGTTTATGTATGTAGGAGCCCAAGATTCTGCATTTCTAACAAGTTCCCAGGTTATGTCAGTGATGCTGGTTCATATGCCACATTTGGATTGTAAGGTTCTAATGGATGCATGCTAATTCTGAGAATTTTTTCCTTCTCTTTTTTCCTCCCCCTCTCCACCATTATTAGTTTTCTACTCAACATCAGGGTGTCCTCACTCCATATATGTGCAGCTAATTTATTGAATGATTGAAAGTCAGCAGGCTACAAATATAAAATATTTTACTTTTTCATTAACTGCTGCGTTCAGATAAGCTCTTCTGAATTTCTCTTTCTTGGATCCATAATGGCATTCTGGCTAGATACTGTAGCTTCCTGGCCATTTTCAGCTCTAAAAATTACCATGTCAAAACTACTTAAAATTTCATTGTCATCTCTCTCTCTCCCAGCTCATACTTGACCTGTATCCTGGGTCCAACATGTAGGAGAATTAATTTGATTGTCCATTCCATTTTTGAGTTCTCTGGCATTGGAGACTAACAAGAGAAAATAGGCAAAATGGGATAATGGGGTTCCTTTCAGTAATTTTGAAGAATCTCTGGTCTCATGTGTCTCTGTTGAAAGCATTTCCAGAAAGGGGGTCATTGGACTGCTGAGCCTCTTTTCTGTGCTCTGCAGAGTTACCAGGATACTCAGAGGCTGTGGAGAGTTGCTGATGTCTTCCTCTCAGACATATGATAAAATGGTCCTTTACTGCTCAACTGATATGTACTATTCCAACAGGCTTCCTCAGGTTCTCCTGAAGGGAATCAGACATGAGAACTCTGTGTGAACCCAGGTCTAGGACATACACATCTCAGGTACTCAATAATTCTCTCACTCTGCAGTGTTTTGGCACTAGACTGTTGGATAATCTGGGGCTTTCCACAGCTTGCCCAGTATCCATCTATAGTGTGCGACACCTCATCTCTCCATCCCTGACTGCGTATCTGGTGACCCCTCTGAAATTGAGGGCATGTATATAAATTCAATGATTACTGCTTGATTCTTTTTTTCTGTGGCCACTCAGATTATAAATACTGATGTGGGGGCAAGAGGATGGAATGATGGCTGAAAATAATTAAACTCATTTCAACAGCATCTTAACAAGTGTGGAGGGATTCAAGCATGTCCTTGTAAGCTCTGTATAGAGGATACGGTTACTTTAAATTTGATATAATCATTAATATCAGATTGCCAGATAACTGGGGCTATCCAGATCTTTGTCAATCTGCTTTCAGCATACAACACTCATCCTGTCACTTACTCTGGGGATAGCCCCCACTTAAGTTTCATTAGTTAAGGAGGGAATTATAATGGAAGGAGCCACACTCATAAACCTTACCTTGAAGCACTGGAAATTCAGAGAACTATAAAGGAGACAGTGACAGAAAGAATTCTGGGGCAGAAGACAAAACCAATTATGATCTCCCTTCTTTGAGAAACTATTCTGCTTCTAGCAGGATGAATCATTGAACATAATTTTGGTTATACACTGTAGGAAACTACTTCTTTTTGAACATTTGTAGACAGTATTGGAGAATAGAAAACTGTATTAGACATTAAGTCCAATCCCCTTATTTAAAACAGAAATTAAGTGTACTCATATATTAATTTAATGGACATTTATTTGGTGGCTTGTAATGGCAAGAGACTCAACTTTAAGAGACTTTACCCAGAAATCTTCGTGGTTAATGAAGGAGTTCTCCACATTGACTCTGCCTTCTTTGTGGTTTCCAGTTTACAGAATGTTCCCAAATGACGCTCCATAAAATCGAGACCCTCATTTGCAAAACAGATATAACCAGGAAAATTAAACAGCACATCTTAAATATTATTAAATGAATAGCTCATATAAATTAGTCATCTGAAATAAATCCATTTCATTTAGAGAGAATAATGGGCTTAAATTGGAGTTGATATTCGTATTTCAAAATGCACCAGATTATTCCCAAATGTGCCATTTATCACATCGTAGTAAGTCACATTGAGGTGCCTTTTCTCACTTGATAGCATTTCCAGCACAATTGGGGAATGCTGCAGCCATTATGCATAGCAACCCACATTACTCGTGACAGGTAGCTGTACCTTCCAGGAACCAGGGACTTTACTGCCCCTAAAAGTGGCCACAAGGGTGCTCACTATGATGTAAACACCTGCCCACCATGCTGGTAATGAGAGCTTATTACACCTGGCATCCTTTAACAGCTGTAGGGTGGCCTGTCAACCATGGGCCAAATCCAGACTGATTACCATGAGGTGAAAAGTCTCAAATCCAATCAGCCATCCCATGAGCTATTCAGCCACCTGTACATGGTTAACATCTGCTGTTTGAAGTTTGTGGTTGTTTTCTTTTCAAGCGATTCATTTTTTTTCCATTGACCAATATGAAAAATGGAAGGTGATGATCAATGCAGAGAAACATTATTAAAACATCTCTAACAGAGTGAAATTCTCAGTGTAAATATTGCTGCTTTTAAAGTGCACATTTGGCGAGAATATCAACTGTTCAATAATAAAGGTTTCGATAAGCATTGCATGGGAAATATTGAAGGGTAATTGAGTGTAACATGGAGTGGCTGAGGAAATATTGCAAAGAAGTTATAACCATGGTCTGTATCTTAGTTTAGTCAAAGTAAGAATTATAATTCAAGAGAAAATAAATAGTTGAAGACTAAATTTGTGCTAATTGAGGATACTATTGCTTCAAAGTACAGTATAACTTTGTGAGCTGACATGGTTAGGAAGGCATTTTAAGGACAGGGGTGATTTGAATTGGACCTGAAAGAGTAGATGAGACTCTGGGTGAGGCAAGAAGAGAACAGGGCTGAGCAGCAGACTGACATAGCAAGGGAAGCTGGAGTGTGAAGAATTGCTTGATTATTTGTGTACCTGAAGAGATGGGTCTGAAGAAAATAGCTCTTGCTCAAGAGCAGTGGAAAGACCATCTCTGTAGGGTAGGGGCAGTTAGAGGCTTCAAAATTAATACAACTAAATGAAAAGTCATTGTGTGCTCTCAACAAATGCGATGCTTCAAGAAAGATGAATGCAGAAAGTGGTTGGGGATGAAATGGAAATCTATAGCACCCTTTCTAGTTCTTTAATTGAGAAGGTTAGTAAGCAATGTATGTAAAGCACTGTAATGTTTCTCATGTTGTCAGCAGCCATCTAAACTTGATGTTTTCACACCTGTTTACCAAAATACTTCTAGAAGCAAAAAGATACGAGGGTATGGCTTGTTCCAGTTGAGCCTGGAGATATGGCTTGAAGCAACATTTCAAAAGCATGAAATACATTTAATGTCTCAGATCTTACTGTAAAAATATAGCAGACTTTTTTTCTGATCTGTAATGTATCATGGCTGATCTTTTAAAATCTGAAAGTCCCAAACAACAATGCAAAAATTAAACCCAAAACCCTATAGTTACCATAAATTCTATACAATAAAGTGTAAATATGTTCCTTCGGGGCTTCGTTTCACATGTAACCAGCCATCTTACCATCTGAAGCAGGTCAGTTCCTGCAACGTAATGCCATTCCTCAAGGCGGTTATGTCATCTCAATGCGTCTCCCTGGCATTGAGAAGGGAGAAACCTCTCTTGGCTCCCATACCTTGAGCAAGTCTTAGCCATGATTATCTGTAGTTACAGCAAACAAAGCAATGGGGATCTACTACCATGGATTAATTTACAATGAACACTGATGAGAAGTTGGGACAAGTGGGGGAGGGACAAGGGGCTATTGGCCTGTAATAATCCAGATGACTTTTTTAAAGTTTTTAAATTTTTTTTTATTTTGAGAGAGAGAGAGAGAGAGAGAGAGAGAGGAAGGGAGGGAGGGGCCGAGAGAGAGAGAGAGAGAATTCCAAGCAATCTTCCTGCTGCCAATGCAGAGCATGATATGGGGTTCAAACTCATGAACCATGAAATCATGACCTGAGCCGAGATCGAGTGGGATGCTTAACCCACTGAGCCAAGCAGGCGCCCCAGGTAATCTAGATGTCCTTAAACACACATAAGAAGTTTTATGGCAAACTAAAAACCTCCTTTTCTATTATTGTTGTTAATATTGCCTCTTCTGATTCCACCTTAATTTCTTACCGGTGGCGATCCTTTGGGAGGTCTCATATTGTTGCCCACTTCCATTTACAAATTATAACATTATATACTCTTTACATGGTCACCTTTTTGTAATTTGCTTTCTGTTTCCTTGTTTGTCCCCTGTGCAGTCAGTCCCTGTGAGAAAGCTAATAATAATATTTCCCCTATCAGGGAAGTGAAAATCATACTATGTGCTTTTTGCCCAAAATATATAAAGAGTTGGCATTTTTATCTTCAGATGGTATTAAATTGATCTATGTGTATTTTAAGGATCCTTGTGCTTGTGGTTGTTTTGGTGCAAGCCTGTATTCCTCCAAAGGACAAGTCTACTTATTTCTGCAATACCACTTGAGCTCTACATTTATAACCTCTTTTATTTTAGATTATGGGATGAGGGCATGAGCACGTCTTAGAGGACACTGCCAGGTTAACCTCTGAAAAGTTTATATCAATTTACAGTCCATGAAACAGTATAGGAAAGTGAGAACATTTTCCTAAGTGTCTCTTCACTGGATGTCAAGTTTTTAAAAGGTTTTTGCAAACCCAAGTGGTTTGCAAAAATACTTAATTTATATTTAACAACTGGTGAGTTTCACATGTTTATTAAGCATTTAAAAATCTTTTCCTATGAAAGTTTCATCAGTAGTCTTCGCTATCTTTTCTCAGTGATGCTTTCCATTTTCTTTTTGGTATATCAGGCCCTACATAACTATGGGTCAAGGAGATTTTTCTGTCATATTCTCTCTAAATATTTTGTTTCTGTCTATAGTTTGTTAACTTTGTGTCCAGATAATTTTTGTCATGTAGATAATTTTTGTCATGTGGACGAATTAAAAATGTGGCTATTTTTAAACTTTCTTCTTGGTTTTGGGTCTTGCTCAGGTTTGTTATCCTCATAAAGATATTTTAAAGTCATGTATTTTCTTCTAATTAATATTTTATGATTTTAAGTTTATTTTGGGGGGGGGTTTGGGAAGAGGGAAGGAGAGAGAGAATCCCAAGGAGGCTCTACACTGTCAGTGCAGACCTCTATGCGGGGCTCAAACCCACGAATCTTGAGATCATGATCTGAGCTAAAACCAAAAGTCAGATGCCTAACCAACTGAGCCACCCAGTCATCCTTTAATTAATATCTTACTTATTTTAAATATTTACACATTAAATCCATTTTGAATTCTTGCTCACGGATGGGCCTAGGAAGAGACTCTAGCTATACACATACACACAAAACTCACTGAGATACAATCAGTGAACAAATAATTGATTGTATCAACATTCTATTGAAAAAAACATCTCTTCTAGGGATATTTGAGTCACCTTTATCATATCTTAAATGATCATATGTGCATGGTTCTGTTTTTACCTATTTGTGTATACCTGGTAGAGTTTCTAATATCATTGAAGTAGATATCACTGTCTTATGGTTGACTTAAAGGAAACATCTTCATACTTGAATTACAAAATGATATTTGATAATGATTTCAGGTAAATATGTATCATAATGTTCAGAAATTTTTCATTTAAGTTTCTTGCCAATTTTGTCAGAAGTATTTGCTGTATTTTATAAAGAGCCTTTTAATATCTTTATACATTCATAGTTTCTTCCTTTAATGCATTAACCTGGTGACAAATATTTATTTGTTTCCCCCCCACACACACACTTTTATTAAGGTTTAACTGACATAGAATTCTGTGTCAGTTTAAAATTGAAACATGCTGACTTGATATATTTATATATTGCAAAATGAATACCACCATAGCATTGGCTAATACCTATATCCTGTCACACAATTACTATTTCTTCTTTGTAGCGAGAACATTTAAAATCTATCTTAGCAACTTTCAAATATATATCACAGCATTATTAGCTATTCTCACTATGCTGTACATTAGATCCTTAGACTTTGTTAATCTTATAATTGGAAGTTAGTGCTTTTTGACCACCATCTCCCATTTCCACCACTCTCCAGTCCCTGGTAACCACCATTCTACTGTTTGTTCCTCTGAGTTTGGGTATTTTAGATTCCAAGCATAAGTAAGGTCATACAAACAGTATTTGTCTTTCTGCTCTGGCTCATTTCACATAGTATAATGCCATTTAGGTTTATCCAAGTTGTTGCAAATGGCAGGATTTCCTTCTTTCTCATGGCTGAATGATATTCCATTCTTTATATGTACAACATTTTATTTATCCATTTGTCTATTGATGGGCACTTAGATTGTTTCCATGTCTTGCCTATTGTGAATAATGTTGCAGTGAATATCAGGGTACAGTTATTTCTTCAAGACAGTGATTTTATTTTGTTTGGATATATACCAAGAAGCTGGGACCGCTGGATCATATGGTAGTTCCATTTTTAATTTTTTGAGAAACCTCCATACTGTTTTCCATAGTATGCATGTATGTGTGTATATATGATTTATATATAATTTAAGCACAGTAGTTATCAAAGGAAATAGATTAATGGATGAATTTTGGTAGAACATGATTCTCCCAAAGTTGTATAAAATGTGAAATTTACTTGAGAACAAGTATTTTGAAGAATAACAGTAAGAAAAGCATCCTAGAATATTAGCTTTGTGCTCAGACTATTCCTAAAAGGAAATATCCCAAGTCACATTCCTGTGAGATTATGTTAGAGTTGTAAGCTCTATTCACTTCTACAATGTATTGGTGATACTCCTTTCCTAAATAAGCTCTCTGAAAGGAGCTAAACCTCCTTGTCCTTTACCTGCACCCTATCTGCTGATCCTTGTTTATAAAATTGTATGTGCTTTAGTAATCTGATTCTGATAAGTATGGCCACAGGCAATAATGAGACTGGACTCTAACAATAGTTGTGACTGGGGCCCATTTGAAGCCAGTAGAATGGGTTTGAAGGCCCATCTTGAGATCATGATATCCTGTCAGAGATGAAGGACTGTGATTGTGCACAGTGAGAAGAGTCATGACATAGGAGGGTCTCTTCTCGGGCAATACTGGGCCAGAACATGATCATCTTGAAGCATCTCATGATAGTGATCTGGTGTTACTGGGAAGTTGGCTTACTTATTATCCCTTGAATCAATATCCCTCTGCACGTAGGTTTTAAATGCTTGAGCCCGAAAGTGCTAGCAGACATGATCAGGTTTATATGCTGAGCTTCAGTTTTGTCTCTTGAGATCTTTTGTCTTTCTGTAGAAAATTTCACCCAAAGAAGAATAAGACATTTTTAGAGTATGGAAGAGGGCTAGACTTTTCTCACAGGAAATTAGTTTTCTCTTTTCCAATTTTCATTCCTAAATTCAAGTGCTGGAAGTGTCCCCTTGTTTTCAAGGAAGAAACTTTTATCAGCATACTAGGCCTTTGTGTTTCACTGCTTATTATTGAGACTCTGGGTATTCTGAAATCTTGTAGGTGGTCAAAATAACTGTGATACCCTGAGTCCATTCAAATAGATCACTTTCTTCTTTTTCAAAAACAATATGGAAAGATAAATTTATGCTTTTTCCATTGGAGGTTAATTTTAAGTAAAATAATGTTTTTACATTCCCCTGAGACAAAGTATATTCTTAAATGTGTTTTCTCTTCCTTCTCTTTTTCTTTATTCTCCTTTTCCTCATCTTTTTCCTTCCCCTCACTTCTCTCATTTCTTCTTTCTTTCTTTGATATGGCTGTCAGTTCAGCTTCTTGGGTAAATTACTATAATATGCATTTTAAAATTTAACTAACTTTTCAAATTAATCATTATGAAATTATATCACATATTATTTTTATGATTACTTAACCTCATTCATTGGTCCTTCACTCTGAATTCCATCATATATTCATTTTCTATTTTTTCCTTAAACAAATTTGTCAACTATAGCTGTTTTATTAATCCTTTGGAAGCACTGGAGTTTATTTTATTTATTAATTTTCATGACTTTTATTTTCTATTTTCTTAATATTACTTTTATCTTTACTTCCTTCTTTCATATGTTTTCTTTGATTTCATTTTGTGTGAATTTTATGAAATATATTAACCTGGATATGTACTTTACTTTTTGTGATATACTTTCTTCCGTGTGTGTTCCTTGAACTATCTGGATATTGTTCAGAGAGAGATGGCTGGGACTCAGTCAAGAACTTCTGCTTCAGAATTTCAGAAGACAAACAATAGACAATTGCATTAAAAATACAAGAGTTAACTACAATAAAATCCCTATATATTTTGAGCTTAATAATTTCCATTATTTTCTAATTACTTGAAATTTCAGTTTATATTTTTGTCTAATATTAACTTTAATAAGTGTCAAATATTTAAAGATGGTTAAAATTACATTTTAAAGACATTTTGTTGTAATTTACTTTTCTTTTGTTATGTTTATTTATTTATTTTGAGAGAGAGAGGAAGAAAGAATCCCAAGCAGTGTCTGTGGTTTCAGCATGGAGCCTGACTCAGGCTCACAGATCTCAAGAACTGTAAGATCAGACCTGAGCTGATATCAAGAGTCTAACACTTAAGCATCTAAGACACCCAGGCATCCCTGTAATTTTCCTTTCTATTGTTAATTTTTAGATTATTTTATTTGCAAAGGAAATACTAAAAAAAGTTCTTGTGTTTTATCAAGTATATTGTAACTGTTTTTATATATTTAGCTAAAAACTTCTATGTGTTGATATTTTCTATTTACTGTCTAGTGCCTGGGCCTATTGGACATCAGGCCACTCACAATTTTGAGGAAATATTCTATAAATTCAAATATGTCATTAAGATTTTTATAGAAGCACAAATGAGGAAGGGTTCCACAGAGATGACTTTGATATGGGGCATGAATACTACTGGAAAGTAGTATTTCAGGCAGAGGGATTTGTATGGATGAAATAATAAATTTTTCAAGTTTTTACTTAAATTCCAGCTAGTTAGCATACAGTGTAATGTTAATTTCAGATGTACAATGTATGATCCAACAGTTTCCTACATCATCCAGTGCTCATCACAGCAAGTTCACTCCTTAATCCCCATCACCAATTTCACCATCCCCTCTGGTAATGATCAGTTCGTTCTCTATGGTTAAGTCTGTTTCTTGGTTTGATAAACATGAGTGTTTGCTGAACACTAACCGTGGTGTGGCCAGAATAAGACCTACAATGTAGGATGAGTCCAGACAATAATGAGCTCTGAATGGCATACTGAGTTAGAATTTAAAATTCTGCAGAATATAATTAAGCATAGGAATGACATGACCAGATAGATTTTGAGAGAGAGAGAGAACACTAGCAATATTGCGGAAGATGAATAGAAGGAGAAAGAAATGGAAGATGATGAGACACAGTTGGCAATAAAAGGAGGTTTTAAATATGACAGACATTTGCTTAAGTTAAAGCATGCATGACTTGTTTGCCATTTGGATATTAAGGATGAAAGGCAGACAAGTATTCAAATAAATTTGATTACCTACTTAAGGATTCTTTCTTAATACTTAAAACAACCATAAAAATAGATACTATTATCATCATTCTATGAAAGAGGATCCTGAATCTAAGAGAGTTGAGGTAAATTGTTCTGGTACACATTGCTTGTAAAAGAACTGTGGTTTCATTCTCGGCAGTGTTGTGTCAAAACCTCACTGCTGCAGAGGTAGTTACAGTCGTCAGAGTGCATGGTAATTCTTGAGCCGGCTTGGGAAGTAGAGGAGAGAGACGTGCTTGATAGTGTTGGGAGGAAGGGGATATACGTTTCTATAGATAAATTCTAATCTTTAACCGTCATAAACCAAAAAAACTTATGTGAACTGTTTTTGTTTTTGATTTCTCTTTTTTAATGCTAGTAGAAGGCAAAGTCACCCTCCCCTTTATACATGTAGAGTAGGAGGAAGTGAAAGGTATAAACACATTAGTTTATTTCCTCCTTTGTCCTCATTATGTGAGTTGCCACTTCATAAGATTATTTTTTTGTGACAGGCTTTCTATTCATTTTTTGACAAGTTTCTTTACCAAAGCTCAAGAATTATTGTGCTCTAAATCACAGCCATGGTGATGAAATATACAATCTTTTTTCTTTTTTAAGAAAATAGAGAATTCTTAAGTGAAGTTGATAAAGTACATAAAGATTTTTTTTAACTTCTCAAATCAAAATTTAACTCTAAAAACATACCAGAAGTTATAGTTACATGCACATCACTCTGTGCTATATCACTATGAAGGAAAATAATTTTAGTATTTGGCTTGAAGCTGGTAATTAATTTTAAGAATCTATAATTTATGACACAAAATGGTTTAATATGTATAATGCTTATAAGTAACAATAAAACTTATCTTTTCCCTTCACCCGCAACATTTTTTGCTAGGTTTGAAGATGTTTCATTTAAAAGGAATTTTGCTACACAAGAAAGTGCGCTTTCCTAGCTTTTGCCAGTGTAATTAATGTCATTGTACTTAAATTTATCAACAGGCTCAAATTCATAGAGCTTGTACTATGAAAATGGAACATTTTTTATTATCAGCCATTTACTCTGTTAAAAAAAAAAAGTCAAGAGTTATGAGTTAAATGTCCCCATATAAATTAAATGCATTTATCAAAGGGCTTGGCACGATTTAAAATGGATCTTCTGCCTTCAATATAAGCAAATAAAAAGATAAAGCAGTGACACCAAAGATGTGTGATGGACATTCTCTTTCTTAGTGTTAGTGTTAGTGTTGGAAATTCCATTAAAACTGTAATGGTCTCCGGTTAGAATAGGTGGCGATCTACTTTTTTTTAACATTTACTTTAGAGTTTTTAACAAGGCAAACTACAAGTTAACTTATTTAAGCACATTTCAAATGACCTATATCTTTATCAATCTAACGTACTTACTTTAGAGTTCTTATACGTTCAATGTTTTGTTCATTTTTCCTATAAAATTTCATATCGCTATAATCATTGCATATGTACCATGTGATAATTTAATATTTTTTAACAAATTAAAACTTCATTCACATTTCTACACATTCTTCATACATTCTAAATTCCTTTTTAACACATGAGTAATAAAAAAAAGCAATTTTAAGAGAGGAAGAGAGCTAAACTATAAGCAAATATGTGGACTTTGTTGCTATTGTTAAAGGATAGTTTTACTCAATGAAGTATCTTCCATCTAATTGTTGGATCAACTTTATGATTGTCATTGGTTTTGCCTAGTTTGTCAGAGCCATGACTCACACTGAAACTTTCATCTAGTGAGAATGACCCTGTTTGACCTTCAAATCATTTTTACCCCTTCCCGTAAAACCTTAAAATTTCTAGTTAAAGTCAGTTTTTTCCTAACCATTTGCAACATATGTCCTGTCTAATTACAGACAAGTTATATAAGATAGATTTGAGCACATGTATTTTGTGTTTGCCTATGAAAACATGTACATTATTCTTGGAAAGTTCTTGATGAATTACTAGGGAAGTAGATTTAGTTCCTAAATATATGTGAAATCATAAAGGACTTCACGTGTCTGCACATACATATGCAAGCACATACCCCTTGTGAATCTTCCTCCACCCCCACACACATGTTCCACCTTTTTTTATGTTTTGTTATTGACTCACTGGTTATTTTGTGTCATCTTAAAAAGGCTAAGTTGCTTGGGAAAGTCTAGGATGTTATGGTTCATCTATCTGCTGAGTACATTTGAGTACCTTAATACCAAGTTTGGGAAACAGTGGCCCAGATGAAATATGCAGATGGAAATTTTTCATTAAATCTCCTCATTTAAATTCATTGTTCAATTTAATATCATTTTATATTCATTAAGACTTACATAATAAATTAGACCCAGGAGACCAACTTAATATCATTTCTAGTGCCATAACAATGACCCCCCACACCCACAATGCCATCAGATGTGTTCCCAAACCCTTCAATTCTCTCATGTCATTTTCTAAAACAGATGGTCACACTTATGGAGTAGTGATATTCATTATTCATTCTAGAGAGTTTAGCAGAGCATCTTCTAAATACTTAGCATTTTTCATGGCAGCATGGGAAATGGAAAGATGAAATTGCTGACCTTAAGGGACATAGAAATTAGTTGAGGAGGCAAGACATATTGACAGGAACACTTACATAACCAGACAGGCCAGTAAAGTAAAGTGCCAGGTCTACAAACACACACACACACACACACACACACACACACACACACACACTCTGGAGACTGACCAAAAAAAAATGAGGTTCATGCATTCTAATGAAAGAAAGCTCTAAGGGCTGGCTTGATCCCTTCAATAATTATCACTCCATTATGTGCTATGTAGAAACACCATGTATCTCAATCATGCACTAATTCTATAGATCAATGATTGGCTAAGTATGAAGATCTACCTCAGCCTTCAGAGGCTTGCTGTCCCATCAGCTTATTTATTTGCTGCCAAGGCAGGGTCTCAGATTTCTTCTGGAATAGTGAGAAGAATATCTGTCCCTTTCTGAGCTTTAAATGATAGCCTAATTATCACGTAGTGCCCTGCATTTAGTGTCTCAAGACTCTTGCCCCAGCTGCTTCCCTAGAACCTGGCTTACCCTATTTTTCCATTTAAGAAATAGTCTTTTCTTTGATCTACATCTTTGATTTGCTCTTAAGTGACTGTGGTCTTACTATGCTCACTCTCTTCCTCTATCTGCTTGATTTACTTTGTGGCTTTTCCAAAGAAATCTAATCTATTGAGCTTGCCGACTTGATTGAGTCTCAGATTTCCATGTCTTTTCTGCTCTGTGCACAGGTCTTTATTCTTAGCTGTTCTAGTCTGCAAACTCTAAATGTCTTGGTCTTCCTGGAGTCTCAGCTCCATCCCCTCAACTCATAAATTCCAGTGGACTTGCCTGAGATCTCCTTGTGCCACAGTTGGGAGACTTTCTCTGGGCCGTAAGCTCAGGCAGTAAGTAAGCTGGTTGTCATATAGGGGAGAGGGGAGGTGCTACTTGCATGTAGCAGAATAGGGCCAGGAATGTTGCCAAACATTCTATAATATACAGAACAGTCTCCCACACAACAAATCATCCAGCCTGAAATGTCAATAGCATGCTGAGGTTTTACAAGCTCTAGCTGAGGCTTATGCAACAACCAGAGTTTGGGAGCAGCAATATATTCAGTTTTCCTTCTCTTTTTGTATATCTTAGTTCCAAGAGCTGATTTTGTGTTTGGTTTCAATTTAATTTCTGCATATTTTCTGTTATATCAGCAAAAGTACTTTCTGCTCATGGTTGAGTAAAGATCACAAGATCATAGAGGAAAGAGGTAACAAGAGGAAAACAATCAGGAGGTTACAAAGACATAGACAGTGAAAACTACTGTTACTCCCAAGCAACAAATCCAATTGAAATTCATTAAATAATGAGATTTACTTAAATTACCATATTTTAACACTCTATGATGATTCTACAAGAATACTACCAGGTAGTATTATTTTCATGGTACAGATGAGGGAACAGAGAATTTGAAGGACTTGCCTGAGGTTATATGAGTGATAAACAGAAGAAGTAAAATTTGAACTCAGATCTGTCTGGTCCCACGCATTTGTCTAGCACTTCCCAGGCTGTGTGAAACAGCAGAGACAGGCTAATCGAAGGCATCAAGCCTCTGATTGAAAAGATTTCATTTTGCTGTGTCACAACTAAGATTTTTGTTGGTGGTAGGTGTTGCTCTGTTTTGACCTTGAGAAGAATGGAGCAATACGGACCGTCACTGAAAAGCTTGGAGGAAGATTTTATCTCAAGTGTCTGTACCATTCTTAGTAGAACATCTATGGGGGAACTAAGCCTTATGAAAGCAGCCTTTAAAGAATAGGCAAACTATTTGACTTTAAATCTATATTCACAGTAACAATCTGAAGAGCCATGTGACCCAAAGATGACAAATAACATTTTCAATGGCCAGTTGAGGTGGGGGAGGGTGGGATTTTATTTTTCTGGTTGGAGCTTTTTTTCCTTTCTTTCTTAAAAATTTATTTATTTATTTTGAGAAAGAGAGAGAGAGCAAGACAGAAAGAGAGAGAGAATGAGAATTCCAAGCTGACTCCACACTGTCAGCACAGAGCGCAACATGGGGCTCCATCTCTCAAACTGTGAGATCATGATCTGAGCCAAAATCAAGAGTTGATCACACAACCAATGGAGCCACCCAGTGACCCTATTTAGGGCATTCTAATGCAGAAAAAAATTCCCTTTTGAGTAACTGAGGTTTCATTATTCTAAATTTGACAATTATTTGAAAAAATAAAATTAATATGCTAAAATAAACACAAAAGGATCTGCTTGGGATTGTGATTTTTCTTTCTTCTTTCTTTCTTTCTTTCTTTCTTTCTTTCTTTCTTTCTTTCTTTCTTTCCTTCTTCTTTCTCTCCTTCTTTCTTTCTTTCTTTTTTTTTTATGAAACAATGGTTGTCTGGAGTGATAGAGGTGAGACACAGTCTGTGAGTGTCTTGCCTGCCCTGGCTTCATTGCATGGATTTCAGGTTCCTTGTATTTGTTTCTGGCTGACTCCTCCGTGACACCATCTGGAGCTAATGAAGTGCCCAGGTTGTGCTTGCAAGCTTTACAACCAGTCCCAAGGAGAGTTTGGACTTTGCTTATGCCCTTGTGCAAAGTCTAGTCTTATGTAAGACCTTGTCATTAACAGATTTATGAGGGAATATTTTTCTTTCCCCTCAAATATGCTCTATAAAACTCTGTCTGTTTTATGAATTAATGAGATAGCTATTTAGAGCTGCGATGTTGGATACCTCTGTCTCTAACTGGAGTACATTCTTTGATTTAATTTTTGTTTCCTTTGCTAGTTGTGTGCTCCCTGGAATACCCAGACAAAGAGATCATTTCATCCTGCTTCTTTCAATAGAAAATACTTCTGTATTAGAATAAATCACTTGACAGATATAGTGGACTACTGTTTAACAATTTCACCTGTGCTATGCTGTAGGCAATAATGACACAGCCAAATATAAACCTGTATTGTTTGGTTAAAAATTATCACACTTTAAGAACATCAAAGTCAAACAAAATAACAAACAAACAAATAAGGACAATTAAATTTCCTGTCAAAGGATCTGGTCTAAGTACTGTCACTCACATAAACATGGGCTGAAATCCAGGTTATTTTCTCTGGTAACAGTCCTGTATAGAGTTCTCTCTCCCAAATCCTTGAGTATTTTGGAAAGATGGAATCCCATTCACTTATCTCAAAGAACAAATGTGAAGGGTCAATGGCCATTTAAATTTAGTCTGACAGTTCCTGTGAAGACAAAATAATTTCATGTGCTTGGCTAGTCAGGGAGGGGAAGTGGCAGTAAATTAGTACTGAATATATAGGTCAGTGCTTTTCACACATTTTTTTGATCATCAGCCACAGTTAAATATAATTTAAATGCACTGATACACTCTGATTCTTTCCTTTCCTTTCCTTTCCTTTCCTTTCCTTTCCTTTCCTTTCCTTTCCTTTCCTTTCCTTTCCTTTTTCCTTTCCTTTCCTTTCCTTTCCTTTCCTTTCCTTTCCTTTCCTTTCCTTTCCTTTCCTTTCCTTTCCTTCCTTTTCCTTCCCTTCCCTTTTCTTTTCTCCTCTCCTCTCCTCTCCCTTCCCCTCCCCTCCCCNAGTTCTCTCTCCCAAATCCTTGAGTATTTTGGAAAGATGGAATCCCATTCACTTATCTCAAAGAACAAATGTGAAGGGTCAATGGCCATTTAAATTTAGTCTGACAGTTCCTGTGAAGACAAAATAATTTCATGTGCTTGGCTAGTCAGGGAGGGGAAGTGGCAGTAAATTAGTACTGAATATATAGGTCAGTGCTTTTCACACATTTTTTTGATCATCAGCCACAGTTAAATATAATTTAAATGCACTGATACCCTCTGATTCTTTCCTTTCCTTTCCTTTCCTTTCCTTTCCTTTCCTTTCCTTTCCTTTCCTTTCCTTTCCTTTCCTTTTTCCTTTCCTTTCCTTTCCTTTCCTTTCCTTTCCTTTCCTTTCCTTTCCTTTCCTTTCCTTTCCTTTCCTTCCTTTTCCTTCCCTTCCCTTTTCTTTTCTCTCCTCCTCTCCTCTCCTCTCCCTTCCCCTCCCCTCCCCTCTTCTCTCTTCTCCTCCCCTCTCCTCTCCTCCCCTCTCCTCTTCTGTCTCTTCTCCTCTCCTCTCCCCTCTCCTCTCCCCTCCCCTCCTCTCCTCTCCCCTCCTCTCTCCTCTCCTTTTCTTTCCCCTTTCTTTTCCTTTTGTAATCCCTCCTGACTTCAGTGGGGGTGGGTGTGGTTTACTGAAGAACAGGAACAAATAAAGGACTGTTTGCATGCAGCACGGGTTCACTGATGACTTGGAAAGCTTGTCAGTAACCATTTCCTCTCAGTTGCTGACTGAATGAATGCTTGAGGTGAAAAGAACATTCACATCTGCCAATGTTTCAGTTTGCTCTTGGGGTGGGGGCTAATAGAGAAATGGGCCAGGGGGCATCTGACTCTTGATTTCGCCTCAGGTCGTGATCTCACTGTGTGAGATAGAGCCTCACGTCTGGCTCTTCACTGAGCACGGAGCCTG